>NW_025950793.1:0-12919 GCF_021028975.2 Sphaerodactylus townsendi
CTTTCTTTCTTTCTTTCTTTCTTTCTTTCTTTCTTTCTTTCTTTCTTAGTGACTGTTTACCATCATATTTTCTGAGTTGCTCTCAACCAGATTGCTGGCAAGCATAGCTACATCAAAATATGAGAACAGTAACAATGTCACCCCTTCTGATATTTCCGTTGTGCACAATCCAGAAACACCGTCTGCTCCAGAAACAGGAAGTCAGCATTACCCACAAAGGACCAATCATTGTGCTCCAAGCTGTTTGCAGGACTAATGCCACATAAACTGAGATATATTTGGGGCTTGGATTCTATTTGTATGGTTATTTCCTTTGGTTTATTTGAGCGGCTTATTCTCTCTTTCAAAAAAAAAGTGTGTGTGCGTGTATACACATAAACACACACATAATTACTGAGGCTGCTATAGGTGTTGAGATACTTTAACTTGCTGCATTTGTATTCATGGGTACAATTCCACATCTGGGGGAAAAGGAGGGATGTGGTGTTCTAACAACTCTGTTCCTTAAATCCGAGCCAGTTTGTTAGACTGCTCTAATCCACTCCAAAATGTGCTGTAGGCAGAAACAGGGAGAAAGAAAGTTGTCCTCACTGTAGCTCCAAACAGAGAAAGTACTGGACTTATTCAACTTTTCTCCTGCTGCCTCCTTAATTTTTTTTTAAACCTAGCATTGAAAACACAGGCTTGTTCTGAATGTTTAACACCCTTTTAGCTGAGATTTGTGGGTGTAGGAGGATCTATCCCAAAGGGAGTGTCTGCTAAATGTGCTAAGTTGCTGGTATATGGCTTGACCTTTCAGTAATCATGCATGTTTCACACATCCATCACAAGCCCATTGACTCAGCTTTTGGTGCAACAGATTACTTATTTTAATTTTGGATGTGGAATATTACAGAGCCTTCACCTGGCAGGAGAAGTTCTGACATAGGAGGCCAAACCACACCCAGTCCTGTTTTGCTTCCTCATGGGAAAGATATGTTTAGCTTGCACTGGAAAGGCAACATACACTAGAAAGGGCAAGTGTTTATTATAGATGTGAAGGTCACTGCTGCTGCTGCTGCTTCATCTCCTGTACTTTTTGCAATCAGATTGCCGAGTTATCTGAACCTGGAATGCAAATCAGTTTATGCACAATAATTTAACACAATTATAGGATCTGAAATAAAGTTATCACCTGAAGAATTGTCCTTCTATGTAGGGTCTTCTATTGAATTTATACTTGCCATGAACAGAATGTACAGAATGTACCTAGGTCCACAGCTGGGTCTGTTTCTGCATAGATGATCTGGTTCATCTTGGCTTCTTTACAGCAGCAGTTTTCATGGGTATCCATGTGACATTGTCCTCTTTTTGTCCTGTTTCTGTGTTTTTCCGTGCTTAGTCATTATCTTTCTCAAACCTAATTTGCAATAATTTTTTGAGAAAGTTCTCAGTGACAGTGCTTTTGGAGGCTGTGTGGATGGTAAGACAAGCATATTGGCAGGACCCAACCACTCCAGCACCATTTTCCTTACCTCAGCTCCTGTTGCTATAAGGCAAACAGTGCAGGCTGCACGCTTCCTGATATAACTTTGCATCAGAAAATCTAGAGACATACTTTTAACAGTGAAAACTGACACTTAATAGTTTGCTGCAATAGGTTATTTCATCATGTTGCACAGTGCTTGGTCCATTACCTTTTTTTTAAGCTCTCGGATGGGGGAGGAATATTGTAGCTATGGCAGGGAGGGGGAAAGTATTGGGAAAGCTGCTGTGCGGCAGGTCCATTACCACTGGGAATACCTCTTTATTTGCAGCAAGAAAAGCCACACAGATAATTTCTGGAAGCAGCCCTGAAGTGGTGAGAAGACAAGTCACACAAGGAATTTTTAATGCAACGCACCCATGGTTTGTCTAAATTGCCACTTGTTTTTAAATTGACATCATCGTCTTTTTCAAATAGTTTCTTTCTCAGGCATGCTGTAATATCATGATGACGCCAGCAAGGTGGGGTGTTATGAGTAAGAAACATTGCATGACAATACCTGAGTCATACTAATTGAAGTACTATGTGTGTGAGAGATTAAGAGGCCAACACACCCTGCAGGGAACTGAGGCTGATATGTATCTTGTTTTTAATATTTTAGAGCACACCCCTACCTGAAGTCAGCTACATGCCTGCTCAGAAACCTAGGCAGACTTGTTCAGAGGCTGGTTTTTTTAAAAAAATTGGGGCAATACTAACTCTGCTGGCTTCATCACCGCTGACACTCTGCTAAGGGCAGGCAGGAAAGTCACTGGAATTCATGTGCCTGGTGAGACGAAGGTTTGCAGTAGGACAGCTCACACTGTCTGGAGCTTGGGATCTACGCATCCAACCACCTGTGAAACCACAAAAAAAGTGGCAGGAAGGAAGGATTCTTTAGGCAAGTTTACCTGGGACTGAGTCTTACATTAAGAAACTGGCTGTGGGAAGGGCCAACCCAACCATATGGGCAAACTGGGCAGTTATCAAGGGCACCAAAACCCCTTCTGGCTTTGGTTGTCACAGAGTTTCAAAATTCTAAACTAATGGGTCTGGTATATGAATGGCTTGCTAGATGACCTGGACATTATGAATCTTCTTATAACTGTATGCTCAGATTGGGGCAGAAGGAGGGGGGGCCTGAAAGCACAAACAAGACTCATGCTGACAGGGAGGGAGCTCTATAGCAGTCATAAGGCCTGGTTCAAGCCCTTCCATGGTATCCTCACATGTTTCTGTAGCAAAAGCATTGTGTCATATTTTTTCCTTAGACCTCCTGTATGGTGCAGTGGCTAGAAACGTGGGTGTGGGAAGGTACATAGCGGTTTCCCTTACTAGGAGTCTGTGCAAAGGGCTTGGACAGATTTATGGAGGAGAAGTCGATCTGTGGCTTCCAATCTTGATCCTCCTTGATCTGAGACTGCAAAAGCCTTAGAAGACCAGGTGCTCGGGAGCCGCAGCAGCAGAAGGCCATTGCTTTCACTTCCTGCAGGTGAGCTCCCAAAGGCACCTGGTGGGCTACTGCGAGTAGCAGAGAGCTGGACTAGATGGACTTTGGTCTGATCCAGCAGGCTTGTTCTTATGGTGACTTATATGACTGATCATGCAGTTTGTGATCATGTATATCATTGCTAATTAAATTATTATCTTGCATTAACTGTAGGTGCAAGCCTCCAGGTGGAACCTGGGAATCCCCTGGAATGACACTACAGACATCAGTTCCCCAGCAGAAAATGAATGATTTGGAGGGGAGGCTTTATGGCAGCAATGGCGAACCTACGACATGTACATCAAAGGTGACACACCATGATTTTTAGGTGACACGCCAGCGTTAACCAATACCTGACAACTATTCTCCTTGTTTGTTTGAGTCATATTTGTCATTATTTGAAATTTCTTTACATAATGCATAGCCACCACACATGATTGGACTATTTTTTTTAAAAAAACAAAAGAATATGTAAATAGTTGTTTCTTTTTGTTCGGGGGCAGGGGGTAACATGCCAGCAGAGTCAAATTAGGCATTTTCTGAGGTTTTGACACACCAAGTCCAAAAGGTTCACCATCACTGCTCTATGGCATTGTAACCTATTGAGGTCCCTGTCCTCTCCAGGCTCTGTCCCCAAAACTCCAGACATTGTGCAACCTGGATCTGGCAACCTTACCCCCCATCCCATTCCACACCAGTGGCTAGGGTGGGAGTCAGGGGGTGGGTGAGCTGGCAGTGTTAATTCATTATCTCCTAAAACATGATTTAATAGAAGTACTACACAAACAGGTAATCTCCAGACCGCACCCCCCCCCCCAATGTTTACCAGTCAATCTCTATATGCAACTATGGAGACATAATTCTGTATCTCTCTTTAAAGATGCAAATGCTTCTAAAGTGTCCCAAATATAACAGCAAAAAGCTGGTATTTCTGGATTCAGAAAAATTGGAAGACACAAAGGGGCTTTCCGCACAGCAGAGCCGACCTAGGGTCGACTCGTGTCTGCAAAAATCGTTACCTGAGCTCGATTCGTTTTGCCACGTAGGAGCTACATTGTGACAACGTCACAAAGTGCCAATTTCCCGCCTGTCACAAATTGGTGGGAATCTGCATTTTCACGAGCCTTCTCTATCGGAGCAGAACGAGCAGAGCTGAGCCGTTGCTTCGTGCATGAGAAGGGGTTTTTTTGAAGGCACGCTTTTCGCCGCCGTGAGTCTCCCGTTCTGCACATGGCCGAAATACTGCACTGTGATTGGCTGGCTGGCAGAGTCGAGGTGAGGGAGATTCCGCACTCCACCAGCTTCGGCTTGAGTGCAACCCGAGTTCGGCAAAAAGTCGTACCTTCCAGTCGAGCTTGAAAATTTGACGGTGGGGGGGGAGTAGAGACAGACACGAGTCGAACCCTATGGCTGTGCGGAGTACCCGGGTCAGACCTACGTCGAACTAAGGTCAAATCCTACAGTGCGGAGGGACCCAATGTTGTTTTGATAAAATATGAACATTTGGCATATTATGCAAAAGAAAGGAAGATGCCTACGGATTCATCTATGTAATTTCCAATAATCTAGTCACTCCTAAATACTGACTGAAGTCCGGGTTTTGGAATATGGAACAGAATATGGAACTGGCTTAATTACATGTGCTATCAGCTTGTCCTACAGGGGAAACACCAGCTATATTAAGTCCTTTGCCTTTTGGTTTAAGTTGGGCAAGTAAATAACTGTTCAGAGCCAGCCCCAGCCCTGGAATCTTCAGTTAGACTCATCTGGGGGAGCCAAGGCAGAGACCTGGGCCAGTCTCTGTTGGACGCAACACCATCCTGTGACTATGGATGGTGTTGCGTCCAACAGAAGGCTAGAAGGACCACAGGTGCCTTGTTACATGTCTTATCAGGCCTCAGTTGGCAGGCAGGGGCTGAGTGGCTGGGAGCAAGGCAGTAGATGGTAGGCGATTCTTTTTTGCCTTTAACAAGGTTGCGCCAGATCTCCTCGAGATGCTCAGCCTGGCTCTTCTCCCTCAGGACGAGTAAAGGGAAAAGAACAGGGCAGGTTCTTGAAGGGAAGCCCCTTGACCTAGATAGCGAGGGAGGGCTCACTGGGGTAAGGCTGGGAGTTGGGGAGGAACATGTAGGGACACAGGTGGAAGCCAATCAACTGCTCCGGGGCCTAGACAGACATATAGGGCAAGGCCTTTTATGGAGGGAGGGCAGGGGACAGACCTAGAAGATCTGACAGGGATAGGGGAAACTGAGGGGTTGAGCAACACCTTTAAAAGGAAGCCTGTGGCAGACAGTGGGGAGGAAGATGACTGGTAAAGCTTCAGCAGAAATGGGGAACCTTGCAGCCAGGGAAGGAGAATGCTCTAATTCTTCCTCTCCAGCCCATTCTGAGGCCAGTGATTGCTAAGTGGAGCTGGAACGAGGTAGCATGGAGGGAACTGAAAGGGGGGCCATGAAGACGGGTCTTCTCACAGTAACCAAATAGTATCAAGTATTCTTCAGCACTGGACATGAAAAAGTCTTTATTTTTAGAAGTCCAAATTCAATTGGAAGGATTGGATCCCCACTCTAGTATCTGTGTTTGTCATGGCAGGCTCATTGTTTTTCTAAAATGGTTACACTGAGATATAGTATTACCAGTTAGATCTCTCCTTTCCCCCTTCATTAAAAAATGGCTTGATTTTTGCATTTGCCTATGAAAAAATGTTTTTCAAAGATAAAGACTGAACTTCAGTATTCAATGAAAAGCACCCTCAGATCATGGGACGTATCATGGTAGAAAGAACAGCACTGTAGCGATTGCATAGACTCCTAGTAAGTGAAACTGCTATGTAGCATCAAATAAAATAATTTTTATGATCTTTCCTTTTGAATGTAATCCCCACCCCTGATTCTATTGAAATTCTAGTATGTATAGGCTTTTACAAAGCCTGATTAATGTTTATCAATATGCCATGGAGCTACCATTTAAAATGTTCATACTTTAATACAAAATATTTTTTCTCCCAATTTGTGCTGCATGTTTTCTTCCTAGCACAAACACTCCTGGTCCAGTATCCCATGAAGTGAACCAAATGACTTCAATTCATTTTGGAAAAGGTTATAAATTAGTGCCAGTATTTTGACCTGTGTGAATTTTTGGAAGGAACCTATGTACACATTACAAAGGCACCAAGGAATTTTACACTGGGCATTCATCCTTTTTTCTCCTAGTTATTGCATTTTATATGATTTCATTGTACATGCAGCCATGGCTGCAGTTTTATTTTTCGGGGTTTTTTTCCCTGTGAAAAAGAACGCTACAGAATATTGATTGCAGCAGAGAGAGCTGTTGTGGTTGATAGCTAAGCAGTAACCCAGATAGGGCTTAGCATTACATCAGACATCAGGCGAGAGAATCTGGCAATGTGCCAGCCTGTAAAAATGGAATGCATTTGCGTCACTGTTCCCTTGGTAATGCTTCTTGGAGCCTTGTCAGCTATCCCCTGAGGTTGTTTCCTTAATATGTCAACAGACATTCCTAAATTTTTAATGCTGAATAGCTTTTTTCCTCCTCCCCAAACAGTTAGGCATCAGATTTTGCTGTGTGTCCCATACACCCAAGTTCAGTTTAAAAGAATATAAGATTTCAGTGGAGTTTTGGACTTTAAGAGGTTCATATTTTAGGTTGTCAGGAAACAAATGCTCAACTTAAAGACTGGTTGCTATGTATTTTTAGAAGGGAAGCAAGACATCTTGACAAAACCTGTTTAGCCTCTCTCAGCATCACATTTTCAAGAATGAAATAATGTCTGCTATATATTTCTTGTGGTTTAAAGTAATTTAGAAATGCATGTGGAATATGAAATCTTCAAGAATCAGGAATCTGGTCTCCCAAATTATGGTCGTTTCCCCACTTACCTCGACTACCCTGTGCTGCGTGCTACTCTCAGCGCGCGTCATTTCTGGCGCGCTCCCAGGCTTCCCCACGACCCCGTGCTCTGCGCGGGGTCATCAAAAGGCGCCGTTTTGAGGAGTGCCAGGAATGATGCTCGCTGAGGAGGTGCGACAGCGGCAGCGGCAGGGCGGCTGTGTTGTCGCCACCCCTGCAGTGGGGAGTGCCTAGGGACCCCACGCTATTTGGCAACAGTAGCGCGCAGCAGACGGTAAGTGGGAAAACGACCTATGAGTTCAGTGACCTCTAGCTTCCATACATTTTCTGAAATGTTAAGGATAGTTGGATGTCTCATCTAATGTAGCTTCCTAAACACACACACTTCTCTGCTCTGCTGTTTTATTAGATCACTCTCTCTGTATACACATACATGTATGTGCTATATAATTCCTGGCACAGAAAACTACTCTGAGAAAAAACTCTCAGATTACTCTAAAGAAAATGAATGAATTCAAAAGAGAAAATTAGATCATTTCTATAGCAAAATGCAATTCTATAGAAGGGTATGTGTATTGCAACTGCATATATACATAATTAGTTGCATGCATATTACAAATACAAGTATTGCATATTTCAACTTTAATCTTATGTTCAAGACAGCGAGATTCTTTTTATACTTATTCTGCATGTTATCTGAAGCTGCTGTGGAAATTTGTCTGTGTGTCTTTCTTATTCCAATTTCCAAAGGAACAACACAACATTTGGAACCATGTAATCAAAACACATAACAAAACAGTGTGTGTGTGTGTGTGTGTGTGTGTGTGTGTGTGTGAGAGAGAGAGAGAGAGAGAGAGAGAGAAGGGGCAGTCACTGGAATAATCCTCTGCTCATCTCCTAGACATCAGTAATTTCCCAAATTAAAATATCTTGGGGTTTTCATTGTGGTTCTCTAAAGAAAGCATAATTGTACAAATGTAATAGAAGAAGGTCAAATCTTGCTTTGCTATGCACAGCCTCACTGCTGGGAAAAGCCTGTTTGCCCTGTCAACAGAACAAACCAGATATATGAGTACAGAGTTGAGAGCACAGCAAAGTATGTTTTTGTAAAATGCATTTATGTAGGACAGAGGAGTAGCTTGCCATATTGAATTTTTTTTCAGTGAGCTATACAAGCACTCAGTAGAGCAAAAACACCCTCATCCTTCCTGAAAAGTATTACAAACATTTTAAATAAAAATAAATCTACTTTTTTAAAAAAAAACACACACCCCAATCTTGTGTAGGCTGGAGAGGTTTTCTTTTTATCAGTTACATTACTGACACTAATATAATAGGTGTCTGTGATCGTTACACAACAACATGTTATAGAAGAAAGCCACAGTGGTGAGATAGCTTGAGATCTAGTCTCCAATTATTTCAGTGATTTCTTTATAGAACGAAGTAATGTCTCAGCCCTTTTCTTCTTTAAATACAGAACTCAGGAATTTTTTTTAATAAAGGTCTTAATTTCAGAGTATAGGACTGAGTTTTTCAGTCCTGTCTTGGTCAAGGGAGCCATGGAATATATCATGATATCCTGTGGGACTTCAAAATCCAAGAACAGGAGGTTGTAAAACTCACAGAACCCCCAAGGGGTTATCATGGAACCCAAGGGTTTCCTAGAGTTCTGGATGGACAATTCGAGAGTAGAGACTGTATCTTGTGGTTTGGATCTACCACAGCAGTTTTTCTGAAAAATAACTAGAACTGAATGCTGAGGCAGAGTTTTTGTCAGAGGAAGCTAGTGTGGGGTATGGGTGTTGGAATTGGAGTATCAGATATGGACCAGGGAAACCTGATTACCACCCTTCAGGCGGTAGCTAGAGATGTCCTGGGATTACAACTGAACTCCAGGTGAAAGAGATCAGTTTGCCTAGAGAAAACGATCACTTTGGAAGATGGACTCTATGGCCGTTTCCGCACGGAGGCGGAAGCGGCTGGGTCGGCGCATTTTGCGCTGACCCGACGACGCTGGGATCGTTCGCATGAACGGTCCCAGAAAGAGCCGGGACGACGGCGCCACAGAGCGCCGTCGCCTGGCCGATCTGGCATGTCCCCGGGCCTCCGGCATGTCGCTGAGGTTTGAGGACACGCCCCCCCTTGGCGATGCGCCGGAGGCCCGGGGACAAGGTAAGTGCAGGGAGGGAGTGCGGGGGGGGGGGGGAAGCGCCGGGAAGCTGCTGCCGTTCGCACGGCAGTGGCTTCCAGCTGGCGTTTCCAAAAAAACACGCTGGGGAAGCGTGGTTTGGAAACGCCGGCTCGGCGCTGGTCGGGTGGTGCGAGGGCGGCGTGGTTGCGAAGCAGCTGCACCCCCTGTGCGAACGGCTGCCTGGGGACAGCGTTTTTGCCGTCCCCAGGCCGCCATATTCTGCCCGTGCGGAAACGGCCTATAACATTTGATTCCACTGAAGTTCCTTCCCTCGCCAAACCCTGCCCTCCTCAGGCCCCATCCCTAAAATCTTCAGGCCCCATCCCCAAAATCTCCCAGAGTTGGCATCCCTAGTTCAAACCCACACTAGCAGCCATGAGTTATCTTTGGTCACTCAGCATGACTCACCACACAGAATTCTTGCTTTGAGGATAAGATGGAGGCGAACAAATAATTGTGCTTCCCTGAAGTCCTCAGAAGATGGGTGGGATAAAAAGGTAATAGAGAGATAAAGAGATAAAAATATTCTAGACATTAATTTTGTTACAAGCAGTTACAGAACATGAAGATCTCAGGCTGTTGGCTTCTGGTGAGAAGGGAGTGGGAAGGAAGACACAACTGCATTACCCTGTAGTGAGTTCATTTAATTAAGCATTTTGTGTAACACGTTTTTTGATCCGTGAATGAGTCTGACAGGGCATGACTGACAGTTGCAAGTCCCGTGGGCTACCTGAGAGATTAGCACAGCAGTAGGAAGGAAAGTTGGCAAACTCCTGAATCCTCAAGGGACATACTGGATAAACTTGAAAGTCTTCCTTTATCTTCCAATCTTTTTCTCTGAAGTAAGCATGGGGTGAGGGAATAGGGAGGGGTTGGCACATGAATCCCATTACCTTCATCCATAGCAAAATCGTTTGCAGGAATACAGCTATGAAATCCTAAGACTTGCCACTAACTTAAACTGGGAGATAAGGCAGATTTTGGACTTTAGATGCCACTCTAATCTCCTACCTCATCTGCATGGAAGATTCTTGTTGAATCATTAGGAAGCTGTGGGTTCTTATGATTATTTGTCGGTTTTCTCACCTTTTTATATATTGTATTGTGCAGATTTGTATATTCTATTTAACCAATAATAAAAATAATGTAAATAAGTGCTGGATACAGGATATTTGGGGACTAGAACAAGCTCCTGCTACATAGAATTAATTCAAGGTTCAGTTAATTTTTTAAAAAACCACTAAAACAATTTCTTCTTATCTTTTTAACTTCAGGTTTGATTTTCCATTATGTCATTACTCAAAATGGGGATGAGCAGTTCATAAAACTATTGCTTCAAGAAAGATGATGATCCTGATTCAGAAATCCAATAGTGTAACACAGTGCTGCCTCCCTTTGCTTGGTGATCAGGATGAGATTAGTTCTGTCAAAATCTAAATTAAATTCAGCATCTTCTCTACTCACTACCCCATAGCTTGAGTGTGATCTATTTCACTAAAGATATGCACAACCAAGATTCTATGTTATGTATGTCATTTATAGTCCACCTCTCTCACTGAGGCTCATTCCGCACATGCAGAATAATGCACTTTCAAACTGCTTTCAGTGCTCTTTGGCCCCTTCCGCACACGCAAAATAATGCATTTTCAAACCACTTTCACAACTGTTTGCAAGTGGATTTTGCTATTCCGCACAGCTTCAAAGAGCACTGAAAGCAGTTTGAAAGTGCATTATTCTGCATGTGCGGAATAGCAAAATCCACTTGCAAACAGTTGTGAAAGTGGTTTGAAAACGCATTATTTTGCGTGTGCGGAAGGGGCCTAAGATTCAAGGTGGGTTACAAAACATAAAACAATTAGAAGAGAATTCCAGTTAAGAGTATCATGAAGATATGATTACAGAATTGGATGAAAATGCAAACAAAAAGAAAAAAAGTTTAAGGCAGAAAATTGGTAGACAATGGAGTAAAAGGATGGTGATCTATACAATTAACATTGCAATAGACTCCAATTGCTTACAAAGTGCCCTCCTGGACTGTTTCATTCTACTGTAGGTCTAACCCACCCTTCATAAAAAAGCTCTCTTGTCCATTTGTGTTTTGCAGATTCTACAAAATAACAGAAGCGTGTGGGAACCTTCCTGACATCCTCAGGCAGACAATTCCACAAGGTGGGAGCCACCACAGAGAATATGAGTTGCTGATCATCTTACCTACCTGTAGGATGGCACCTTGGGAAGGTTTTTGCTGTCATGAGAAAAGCTGTTATGGTAGAGCATAGGGGAAGAGGTGGTTCCAAAGTTATGTGGGTCTGGGCCACTGCATTCTCACTCCCCACTTCCATCCGTCTTTCTTTTTTTAAAGCCACTTTTTGTTAAAAAATCTCCTTGCCATGTATACTGGCTTCTGAGAATCAATACTGTGGTTTTTGATATATAGATAGCAAAATAGCTGCTCATGAAATGAAACGTATTGAATATTTCTGTGGTATTCCGAAAACTACAATATATAAATTCAGGAGAGAATCATTCAGGTAAATGACATCATTGCATAACAATAGATTTCTGAATGAGGGTTGTTGTTTTTTTAATTGTCCTGGAACTGTTTTCTATTTTGCTAAATGCTGCTTCATGTGATGTGTGGCTTGGTTAACTGTTGGCTTGATTTTGTGGACACAAGTTGCCAAGTAAACAGAGAATTTTGGAATAGATCAACAACCTTAGAACCCTATCTATACAGCAGCACTATTCATTCTTATCTAATGAATAAGTTTGAGCCTGGGAAATGTTATTGAAAGTGCATATATGCTAGAAGCCACCTGCACTAAGGTACTATTTCTTGGATGATCCTTGTCAGCTGTATGGACTAAAGCAAGGCCAGTTTGGGATAGAGCACCTAGCCTGTGTGGGGTGTGGGACATCAATGTGCTGAATCATAGCATCTGCTCTCTTAAATTAAAGCCATGTGGAATGCCGTCTGTTCCCACCCCTAAGCTTTAAAAAACGGTAATTAGCAGCTCTTGTTTCATCTTTCTCCCTGGTTACAACCTGCTACAATATCAGGAAGAGACTTTGACAAACCACAGACTAAATAGATCATATTCCGCT
The DNA here is from genome assembly GCF_021028975.2 of Sphaerodactylus townsendi. NCBI lineage: Eukaryota > Metazoa > Chordata > Lepidosauria > Squamata > Sphaerodactylidae > Sphaerodactylus > Sphaerodactylus townsendi. The sequence continues at coordinate 12,160 of NW_025950793.1, forward strand.
CTAACGACTATCAACCTCCATCTGGATAAGGCTCCCTTGGCAGAATGCTAAGGTTCAGTTCCCTTTACAGTTTGGTAAGACATTAGGAAAAAAAATTGAACTGACTGGCTATTAGATCATTTGTCAACATTATATAAATAAAGCATCTATACTGTGAAAATCTACCAGAGTACATCAATAAAATCATGATGCTCTAGAAGTGGGTGGCCTGCAATAAACAAGTTTCCCAGATACACAGTGCCATCTCCTGCAGAGTTACTACAGCTTAAATCCATTGAAATCAAATAGTCTTATACTGGACAAACTCTGCAGAAGATTGAGGATTGTGTTCATGAGCTCTTAATAGCTATTTGGGTAATGGCTCTAGTTTTTTTACTGTAGCATAGTAGATGTGTATTGTTGACTGCATTGAATGTTTCTGATTATAAGCCACTTTGAGTCAAGACAGAGGCTGGATACAAACAAACAAACAAACAAACAACAACAACAAGGCCACCCTACTCGGCTCTGCATTCATTATTCGTTGATACGTCACACAGTCCTAGATGCTTGGGAAGTGTCCGACGTGTGATGTAGTGCAAAATCCAGCATATTGATCTTGTTTGCTGTGCATAATTGTTTTTGTATCAATATAATAATAATAATAGTAATAGTAATAGTAATAGTAATAGTAATAGTAATGGTAGTAGTAATGATGATGATGATGAAGAAGCAGAAGAAGAAGAAGAAGAAGAAGAAGAAGAAGAAGAAGAAGAAGAAG
>NW_025950794.1:0-12917 GCF_021028975.2 Sphaerodactylus townsendi
TAAACCTAAGACCTAGTTTTGGGGAAGCAGTGTAGGTAACCCTGTTATGCGCTGTTAAACCCCACTGATTTTTCTGCGAAGAACTAAAACGCTATCCTTTACCTGGGAGTAAGCTCGGTTGCTGTCAATGGGGCTTGCTTCTGAGTAAACCCTCCTAGGGTCATGATTCATCCGTTGGAAGAGTTGCACGGTTGCTTCAAAGCAAAGCCACCGACTGCCACCAAGCTTACTCGCAAGTAACGCACGCCTCGGGGCCAACTGTTTTTCTAAACTAAAACCTCAGTATTCAGGTTAAATTGCTGTGTTGGCACTTTGCGATAAATAAGTGGGTTTTGGGTTGCAATTTGGGCACTCGGTCTTGAAAAGGTTCGCCATCACTGCACTAGGATGTTGTGGGTTTTCCAGGTTGTATGGCCGTGTTCCAGTGGTATTTTCTCCTGATTTTTTGCCTGCATCTGTGGCAGGCGAAACGTCAGGAGAAAATACCGCTGGAACATGACCCGACTACCCGGAAAACCCACAACATTCTAATGTTCCTTTTTATCTATTGCAATTAGTAGCTTTTAGAAATAATTTCAGTGGGTCCCTTATGTACCACTAATGGCCCTAATTTACTCCAAACTAAAAGCGCTCCAGCAGCTAGGTCTCATCCTAACTACTCATATCTTCTGTTGTGTATTTCTCTCTCTTTCTCTTCTTTGCTCTACCCTATTTCAGAAGCGCTTAAGAGTAAACCTTTCTGTCCTTTCCAGGAACTGAAAGCGACTCACCTAGTAAACCTCCAGCGTTCCCCCGCACTACTTTGAAGCCCAGTGTCCCAGACCGGCCCCCTCACAATCCTCCGTTTGGTCCCAACATCTGCGATGGAAAATTTGACACTATCGGTGTGCTACGGGGAGAGATGTTTGTCTTCAAGGTGAGGCTTTGCGGGAGAGGCCGAGTGTAGGGGAGATATCGGGTGAGGGGGGCGTCTGTCCTGCCTCGGAGTCACTTTAGTACCTTTTTGCTCAGCTCTGTGCTGCAAAAAGAGAGAAAGAGAAACAGAAAGCTGGATTTGGCAGCTGGTATAAAATGTGCAAATTTTGGAAGTTTTTGCAAATCTGCTAGCATTGCATAATTTAGTTTGCTTCCGTTGGACATGATTATGGGCACAAATTGTGCTGCCGGTCCTCCGGGCCATTGATTCCTGCTTACATCACTCTCCCACTGAGATTTTAATCGGGTAGCGCTCGCTTATCTTCCATGCCGTGAGGACACTTTTAAAAGTGAACTGTCAGCCCAGATTGTTCCATGTCCAGTTATATATTATTCACAGTAACAGTTATTGATTTATATAATACCATTGACACGCATGGAGCTTTGTGGTGTACAAAAAGAAAATGCTCTGCCCCAAAGAGGTTACAATTTGACACAGATGAAAAAGACGGGGCAGGTTCTTCACCAGTATTGTGTTTGGTCTATGTCCAGCCAATCCAATTATATTAATCTGCACGGTTTTTTCTTTGCTGTTGGTTTTGGTGAAGTTTTGCCAATGAAGTCAGGTTGTCAAACTGTATGCTTATTTTACTCCCTACATGGTGGAATGACCTGTCTGAGTCCCCACACCAGGGGCGTCTCTACAGAAAATAGCACCTGTGACGTCAGCGTGCCCCTTGGGTACCTGGCCTGGGGGTCCTTCCTCCCGGATTTTATCCATGTTGTGTTTGTCACATATCTATTGTTTTCTATTGCTCCTATTGAATTGTTTATTGACCACAACAACCCTGGGTGCCATTCCAAAAACACTAGGGCGGCACTTGAAACATATTTCAATCGACAAAATCAACATCTGTCAGATTCAGAAGGCAGCTTGGCTGAGATCCACTTGAATACTACACCGATCCATTACAATGTCCTAGGCCTCTGGGTGCGGCTCAAATTGAAAGGCCAACAACCAGCTAAAGAACTAGCAGCTGTGATATTGAACATCATCATCATCATCATCATCATCATCATCATCATCATCATCATCCCGCACGAATACTACGCCAATACAATACAACTTCCTAGGCTTCTGGGTGAAGCTCGAATTGTAATGAAGGCCAACAACCAGCTAAAGATCTGGCAGCTGTGAAATCTACAACAACAACAACAACAACAACAACAACAACAACAACAACAACAATAAATAATAATAATAATAATAATAATAATAATAATAATAATAATAATAATAATAATAATAATAGAGTTTCAGCGTCTATGACACAAACCAGCTGAGGTCGTCCCAATGGTAATCGGCACGCTGGGTGCCATCCCAGAAACACTAGGGCAGCACTTGAAACATCTTCGAATTGACAAAATTAACATCTGTCAAACTCAGAAGGCAGCCCTGCTGGGATCCGCACGAATACTACACCGACACATTACAACTTCCTAGGCCTCTGGGTGGGGCTCGAATTGTAATGCAGGCCAACAACCAGCTAAAGATCTGGCAGCTGTGAAATCTACCATAATAATAATGCTTCCTGTATTTTGTTTTGTTTTTATCACTTTGCATCACTTAACGCCAGTTCCGTCCTTCCAATTTTCCTTTTCCAGGACAAATGGTTTTGGCGGGTCCGGAACAACCGTGTGATGGAGGGGTATCCTCTGCCCATTGGCCAGTTCTGGGTCGGCCTCCCCTCAACAATCAACACAGCTTATGAAAGGAAGGATGGGAAATTTGTGTTCTTTAAAGGTAAATGGGATTTACGCAGACAGTTTCATTTTGGAAAGCTAGGGCGTCGAACTCATTTGTTATGAGGGCCTGATAGGACATTGATGTCACTTGGTTGACATGTGGGGAGGAGGGAGGGCGAGGGCGGGAGGGATGCCTCGGTTCTCAAACCCCCAGGAGGCTCACCAGGCCAGATCAACACTGGCTATGTGTCTGGCCCCTTTCCACACATGCAGAATAAATGCACTTGCAATCCACTTTCACAATTGGCCACTAACCTGGATAGCTTTAAAAAGGGCTTGGACAGATTTATGGAGGAGAAGTCGATCTATGGCTACCCATCTTGATCCTCCTTGATCTCAGATGGCAAATGCCTTAGCAGACCAGGTGCTCAGGAGCAGCAGCAGCAGCAGGAGGCCATTGCTTTCACATCCTGCACGTGAGCTCCCAATGGCACCTGGTGGGCCACTGCGAGTAGCAGAGAGCTGGACTAGATGGACTCTGGTCTGATCCAGCAGGCTAGTTCTTATGTTCTTATGTTCTTAATTGTTTGCAAGTGGATTTTGCTATTCCGCACAACTGCAAAGTGCTTTGAAAGTGCATTATTCTGCGTGTGCAGAAGGGGCCTCTGTGTCTGTGTGTAGCTGTCTTGGCTGTCAAGTCCACAGTGGGCCTCACTAGCCCAGATCAGCATGGGGGGGAGGGGGGCCTACCTTGACTGGGGAACCCGCATCAAGGGCGGAGTGGGTGCCTGGACTGGTCAGCAGACTCACCAGGCCACATTTGGAATGAGGACGGGTTGCCTCAGTTGGCTCGCGGGCCTGATAAACCCTCTCAAGGGCTGCTTGTGGCCCCTGTTGTAAAACCTTCCTTGGATTATCTCTGGAGGACGAATGCCCTCTTTTAACCCACTTTATTCCTCCGGGGACCGTTGCGATTACCGGGAGAGGAGCCGTCTCAAGACGCCTTCGTTTCAGCTCTGTGAATCACGCGTGTTGCAGAGTGCCCGCCAGCCAGTCATCTTGTCTCCAGCCGAAATTGACAAGGAGGCTGAGCCTAATTTGTGGCTTGGCTTTTTGTCTTCCTCTGGCAAAACAAGTCGGAACAGCTGCCCGAGCGCTGGAGTATTTGCGGAGGGATCAGCCGGAGATCCTTCGCTGTACTGTCTGATTTGCCCAGCCTGCCTTTCCCCTGGCTTTTGTGAACTTCACACACACACACACGCACACACACGAGAGAGAGAGAGAGAGAGAGAGAGAGAGAGAGAGAGAGAAAGAGAGGCAGAACTTTCAGCAAACACAAGATCCCACTGGAGATTTTACACCCTCTTGACTTTTCCCCACCCGTCCTTTTCTCTTGCAGGAGAGATGCAGGGAAAAGGAGGCCGAGGGGGGGGCGGTGCGGGGCGTGGAGGCGTCTCCGGCTGTGTCGAGACACGCCGGGAACGCTGCAGTAGAATGAACCTCGGCAAGCAAGCGGAGAATGGCGTTTTGCGAAAAACCTCCTCGCAAACAGAAAGCCAGCACCACAAGCCCAGAGAGGGCTCGGCGCTGTTCCCTCCTGCCGTGCTAGATTTCTAGTTTCGAGGAGGCTTTTCCAAAATGCAAAGGAGCTTGAGAGATTGGACTCTACCGCTTGCAGCTTGAAGTGACTCGCTCTTCTACGCTCTCTCGGGACTGCGCTGGGCCTTGCCGGCTTGTTTTCTCGCATGTGTGAATCAGACCTCAGCCATTTTTGGACTCCTACAAACAGATGACTCTTCTTTTTGGTAGCTGCCCCAGCTCTGATGTAGAGTTCAGTGTAAACCGAGGCAGGGCGTAGACAGGTGCATCTCCAGACAGGACCAGGCTCAGGGTTTTAACCAGCATTGTGGGAAACTATATCACAGTGGTGGCGAACCTATGGCACGGGTGCCAGAGGTGGCACTCAGAGCCCTCTCTGTGAGCACGCGCACAGTCACCCCCCCACCCCCCACACATCTAGGCTGGTCTGGGCTGCTGGGCTCAATTATTAACATTAAACCTAAGACCTTGTTTTGGGGAAGCAGTGTAGGTAACCCTGTTAAGCGCTGTTAAACCCCACTGATTTTCATGCAAAGAATTAAAGCGCGATCCTTTACCTGGGAGTAAGCTCGGTTGCTGGCAATGGGACTTGCTTCTGAGTAAACCCTCCTAGGGTCGTGAGTCACCCATTGGAAGAGTTACACTCTTCAAAGCAAAGCCACCGACTACCACCAAGCTTACTCCCGAGTAACGCACGCCTCGGAGCCAACCGTTTTTTCTAAACTAAAACCTCAGTATTCAGGTTAAATTGCCGTGTTGGCACTTTGCGATAAATAAGTGGGTCTTGGGTTGCAGTTTGGGCACTCGGCCTCGAAAAGGTTCGCCATCACTGCTATATCACCTGTCTCCTTACAGGTGACAAGTTCTGGGTTTTCAACGAGGCCTCTTTGGATCCTGGCTACCCCAAACATATCAAGGAACTGGGCAGAGGACTTCCCACGGACCGGATCGACGCTGCCCTTTTCTGGGTTCCAAGTGGGAAAACGTACTTCTTCCGGGGAAACAAGTAAGTAATTGAGGATAACCCCTTTATGCTTGGTATTTTTACTTGGCCCTGAACTCAGTGGGCTGTGGACCAGTTAATGGGACTGTTTGCAGGAGTGGGGGGGGCAGGGTTATATGTTTAGCTTGTGGAAAGGAAGGGGGGTTTTCTTTTATAGAAGGGGAGATGGGATCAGCTGACCTGTGTGTCCTTCTGAGTGAGCAACAGTTATACTTTTCATGTGTGATTTTCAAAAGCTTTAATGATTTTTAGGGGACAGAGCGGGCTCGGCATTTAATATAATAGTAGTAGTAGTAGTAGTAGTAGTAGTAGTAGTAGTAGTAGTAGTAGTAGTAGTAGTAATAATAATAATAATAATAATAATAATAATAATAATAATAAAGTAGAAGAAGAAGAGGAGGAGGAGGAGGAGGAGGAGGAGTTTGGATTTATATCCCCCCTTTCTCTCCTGCAGGAGACTCAAAAGGGCTTACAATCTCCTTGCCCTTCCCCCCTCACAACAAACACCCTGTGAGGTAGGTGGGGCTGAGAGAGCTCCGAGAAGCTGTGACTAGCCCAAGGTCACCCAGCTGGCGTGTGTGGGGGTGCACAGGTTAATCTGAATTCCCCAGATAAGCCTCCACAGCTCAGGCGGCAGAGCTGGGAATCAAACCCGGTTCCTCCAGATTAGATACACGAGCTCTTAACCTCCTACGCCACTGCTGATTCGCCCACCCTGATCCTTCTTACTTCTCCCTCTGGCTTGGAGATTTTACTTGGAATTTTTTCCCAGCTTGTCATCATAGCTTTATGGGCTGGAAGTTTGATAATTTTTTTTAAAACACGGAAATACCGTGCGTAGAACTGAAATCACTGGTAAAATCACATCGTGGGTAGAGTTCTGAACAAAACAAAGAGACAAAAAGTATAGTTGAGCTTCAGTCCTGTGGATAGCAATGTTCCCCTAAAATCATCAGAGTAAATGGGACTAGAATCATATTACAGGAATATTTATATTAAGAGCTTCCCGACAACTGCCTTGCAGGGTAGACCAAAGTTCTGTCTAGTCCTGAATAGCAGCCGGAGGAGATCCTCTGAAAAGCAATGCATTAAATTGATGGCCTTCTCTTGTGGGTCCCCAGCACCTATTCAGAGGTATACTGTCTCTGCACATGGATGTTCCATTACCATCATCTGTTAATCTAGATCAGGGGTCTGCAACCTGCGGCTCCAGAGCCGCATGTGGCTCTTTCGTCCTTGTACTGCGGCTCCACCTGGGAAGGAGGGGAAAGGACACCGGAGGGAGGGAGGGAGGGGGCGGGGAAGGAGGTGTGCTCACCATGTCCCAAGTGCAACTTGCCATCATGGGCGTCGCCGTCACTGTCTATCTCACCTGCTTGGGAACATTTGTGGGGAACAAGATGTTGGAAGGGGAGGCGGAGGGCGGATCAGCAACGAGTGGACGTTAAAACTGTAGGGAGCACTGTAATGTGGGACGGGGCCTGGGGCGAGAGAAGAGTTCCCTTCACTCAATCCCTCCCTGTTGGAGAGCAAACTGAGTACCTCCTCCCCCCTTTGGGACCATGCCCTTGAAAGAGGTACCAGCACAGGTGGGAGGAGTGAAGTGAGGGAGAAGGAGGGGGCAGGCAGACAGTAAAGAAGAGGATGTGTTTATACAAAATGTGAAGGTAAAAAAACAACATATACAGTGTTATCTTCATTTTAAATGTCAAAAAGTATTTGCGGCTCCAAGTGTTTTCTTTTCCGTGGAAAACAGGTCCAAATGGCAGTGGCGTATCTACCTAGGGACAAGGGATACCCCTTGTCCCCCGGCGCCACTCTTCTGGTCACGTGGGGGGCGCAAAATTGGCCCCCCATGTGACCAGGAAGTCCTGCTACCTCGTCGTTTTTGCGTGCCTCAACCTATCTGTGTCAGTCGAGGCATGCAAAAACGATGAGGCAGCAGGACTTCCTGCTGCCTCCAAGCACCCTCAACCCCCCCAGACTCCCCCTCCCTCCCTTCCTCCCCTCCCCAGTCAGAAGAGACTGCTGGGAGCCCAGCCGGCAGGGGGAGGGGAGGTGGGCACCCTAGACCTTGCCCATGTCCATGGTGACATGGGCGGGGTCAAAGTCAGTGGGGGTGGAGCCTGGGGGCATCAGGGGGTAGAGCTGGGGTGGCGGTAGGGTACAGCCTGGGGGGGTATCCTGGAGACAATTTGTCTCCGGGCGCCATTTACCCATGGTGCGCCTCTGCTAAATGGCTCTTTGGGTGTTAAAGGTTGTCGACCCCTGATCTAGATGTAGTCTTTCTAAAAGCCATCTGAGTTAGTGGCCGTGGCCTGCACTAGTGAGGAATCTGTTGAACAGGGCCTGGCAAACTGTGGCGTTCTTGGCAAATGGGTGACTGACTTCCTCATCACACGTGGGCCATCTCTACAAAGAGAACCAGTTTAACTCACCTTGAGCTTGTCCAGACCTCCACAATCTAACAAAACCTACCTTCATGTCCCGTTTATTACTCAGGTACTACCGCTTCAATGAGGAGACCCGGTCTGTCGATGCTGATTACCCCAAGAACATTGACGTCTGGGAAGGGATCCCTGAATCACCCCGGGGGTCATTTATGGGGAGCGATGAAGGTAAGAAGGGAAATGACAGAGGGGGGAACATGGCAGCTATGGGGAGAGGGAAAAAAGGAAAGATTTCCCTAGCACAGAGCTGACCAGTGATATATATATGCTGTTGATTAAAGCACTGCTCTTGGGACAAAATTACCCTAGTAGAAACAGGCCCTGTCTTTGAAGAGCTATTGATAATCATTGAATTATATGGACCAGTGGTCTAACTCTGTACAGCAAAGGGTCCTTTCCATATCTAGAAGAAGAGTTGAATTCGTACGCCCCTTTCTCTCCTGTAGGAGAAAGGGGCTTACAATCTCCTCCCGCCCCCCAAAACAAACAGCATCTGAGGTAGGTGGGGCTGAGAGAGCTCTGCAGAGCTTTGACTAGCCCAAAGTCACCCAGCCAGCGTGTGTCGGAGTGCACAAGCTAATCTGGTGAACCAGATAAGCCTCCACAGCTCAAGTGGCAGAGTGGGGAATCAAACCTGGTTTTCCAGATTAGAGTACACCTGCTCTTAACCACTACGCCACTGCTGCTCCTTATATATATATATGGACTGGGTGTCCATATATAGTAAAATTCTCCCTCTGTCTATTAGAAAGGGGCCCTTTGCTTATTGATAATCCTAATAATTATTATTAACTCTAATAATCCTAATAATAATTAACTCTGTGCAGCAGCACTGCCTGTCCATATGTAGTCTGATTTGCCCTTCATCTATTAGAAAAGCCCCTTTGGTTATTAATAATCCTTGGAGCCATCGAAATAAATTATCACTGATTACGGACAGACTGTCACTGGTGAGCAAGTACATATTCATAACATGATTCAAAGATGACAACTGGCAATTATGAATGAAGGAACAGAGCTTTGATGACATGAATCACTGTTTTGCAGCTCTGAGGAAGGAAACTTCTCATATCTCAAACCAGAAAGCCAGTTTGATGCCATGGAACCTGGAATGGCTTTACAATAATATGGGGGGAATGGCACCTCAAAGATTGGTAGTGTTGCTGGAAACGACTTCATCAGTCTAGCACAGTGGTTCTTAACCTGTGGGTCGGGACCCCTTTGGGGGTCGAACGACCCTTTCACAGGGGTCGCCTAAGATTCTCTGCATCAGTGTTGTCAATCTGTAAAATGGATAAATGTCAGGGTTGGAGGTCACCACAACATGAGGAACTGTATTAAAGGGTCGCGGCATTAGGAAGGTTGAGAACCACTGATCTAGCACCTCACCTGGCTGAGATGCTAGAAAGTCCACTGCTGGCCAGAGGAGAGAAGCGATAAGGACGCGTTGTTAGCCCAGTATTAAGCAATCGTGGGGCGTAGTGGATAGAGTGGATAGGTCTATGGGCAGCCCAGTTCTACCATGGAAGCTTGCTGGGTGATTTTGGCCTCGTAAAAAAAAACAACTCTTGGCTTGGCTTACCTCACAGAGATGTTGTGAGAATAAAATGGAAGGGGGAATGATGATGCTGTAAAGCTGCTTTGAGTCGCAAATAGGGAGAAAAGTGGAGCATAAACAAACAAACAAACAAACAAATAAATGCAACGCATAAATGCAATGCATAAATGCAACCGTGAATCAAGTATAGGCCATTTCCTATGCAGGCAGATACACAAATGCCTGGTAGATTACCAGGACATACCTCAATTCCTTGAGCTGTCATAGGCTTAGAGGTCACTTAGTTCAACCCCCTCGTACCCAGTGCAGGAAATGCAAAAGATAAAGAATCCCTAAGCTTGAAGACCTCCTCTGGCCCCCTCCCTTCTGCGAAAGGTGTCAGAAGGAGCTACGGGCACCCCAATGAAGATCCCCATTTTAAAGTGTTACAAGACACCCCCCCTGTGGCCTACGAAAACAGAAGGATAGAACCCACCGGCAGATTGCCTTTTTTCAAATTCTCTCCCTTGTGGAAAAAATCCCTGCAGTTAACAATGTAGCGCATTCGCTTGCTATCCTATCCTGGCCTGCTATCCTAGTTTTTCTGCTTGCGGGGAGATTTAGAAGTGTAGGGTTACATTACGACTGCCAAACTCCACGTGGCGGTTGGCTATCTCCAGGAATTAAAACTGCTGTCCTTGTTCCAGAGACCAGTTCCTCTGGAGCATAGGTGTCAAACTCGCGACCCTCCAGATGTTATGGACTACAGTTCCCATCATCCCCTGCCAGCATCATGTTGGCGTGGGATGATGGGAACTGTAGTCCATAGCATATGGAGGGCCGTGAGTTTGACACCTGTGCTCTGGAGAAAGTCAGCTTTGGAGGGTAGATTTGACGACAGGATACTTTGCTGAGGTCCTTCCCTTCCCCAAACCCCACCCTCCCCAACTGCACCCCCAAAATCCTCAAATTTCCAAAGCGGACGTTCGCAACCCTGCCCAAATTGTCCAGTCCAAATTGTCACCTGCTGGGACCCTACTGGATACGCTTGGAGAAAAAAAAAATTATCGTTCTTCCGGGATTATTTGTGAAGTCCTTTCTTGCCTGGCGACTGTTAACTCTCTCTCATTTTTTCTCCTTTGTCTACCCGGCTCCCCACACAGCTTTCACGTACTTTTACAAGGGGGATCGTTACTGGAAATTCAACAACGAGAAGTTGAAGGTGGAGCCCGGATACCCCAAGTCGGTGCTACGGGACTGGATGGGGTGCAGCTCAGGGGGCCGCCCGGACGAAACGGAAGTGATCATCATATCAGTGGACGAAGGGGGGGAAGGGTCGGTGAACACGGCCGCGGTGGTGTTGCCGGTCCTTCTGCTCCTCAGCATCTTTGCCTTGGCGGTGGCCATCCTAGTCTTCAAGCGTTACGGCACGCCCAAGAGGTTGTTGTACTGCCAGCGCTCCCTGCTGGACAAGGTGTGACAGGGCAGCTCTCCGACTTGGGGCTAGGGGCGCGGGGCACTCCTCTCTCCTACCGTTTGCCACAAAAATCTCTCCTCCCTGCGCACTGTCCTTGGATCTCTTTCTTCCCGTTGCTACCGACTCGGCCTCCACCTGCCTCCTTCCTTTCCTCCGCCCTTCCCCGCCATCTTTTCCTTCCAAATCTGCTTTACTGGGTCTTCCGTCCCCCCCCCTCCTCTTCGCCCCTTCCTTTTTCTGCATTTACTCCCCAATCTCCATGCATAGGGTGTGCTGAGCATGCCCATTAACGTAAGGCCAAAGAGGACCTCCATGATGGTTTTCGTTCTTCCAGCCCCACTGTAGCCTTCCCCTCTGGGGCATCCCTTGACCTCGTGAGAAAAGACTTCACCTTGACACTTCAACTGGTATAACGGAGTAAGCTGGCATGGCACATTCCCACAAAGGTTACATCTGGCCCCTGGTGGGATCAGGAGTTAATTGCCACAGTAACCATTGGGCTGAAAACTCAGTTCTATCGGCACCCACCTCCTCCCTTGTATTCTCTTTTTGGGAATCGATTAGGGGTGGATACTTTCCATTGGCTCATTGAATAAATGGGGGGTGTCTTTAAGAAAGGGCACCTATGAGGATGGGAGTTTCACGTTTTTTGCACGATAGTGGGCGGAGCTACATTGATGACAGAGAAGTAAAGCATTCCAATTGGGGGCGGGGGGGAGGGAATCATGAAGCATTCTCGGCATTCCAGAAGGAATTGTATCATTCCATTGGGCTTGGCTTGAAAAGGAGGGAGGGGCAATGGGTGACCAATAGAAATGCAGATGTTGATTACCCGATAAGGAGCAGAACACAATAAGTGCAGTCTAAAACGTGGGGCGTGGCCTAAATGACTGTCCTCCTTGAGTCGGGACATCTTAAAGGGCCCACCTTGATGTGATGTGGGGTAGGGGAAGAAGAACAGTTATCTCTGCACAACACAGCTGGCCCCTTGGTACCCAGCATGGGACACATCTGATGGGACACATCTGGGACACATCTGGGCAAAGGGAGGAAGAATTGTTTTGGTTGACGGGAGGAGTAGGTAGTCACGGAGCAGTGGTCAGTGGGTTCAGATTCTGGCAGCACGGTCCACGTCACTTCACATCATTGTTTACTCCGACGCCTGATTATACTTGCATAAAGTTTACAATCGTTGCTTCTAATCCGTTTTGGATCCTACAAGGTTTTTTTTTTAAAAAAAACGGGACAGCAATTTGCAAAGGGAATAAAATAAAAGGGAAAATGGGTTGTGCACCAAAGAACTGCCTCACTGCCTTAATCCTCCTTTCCTGGGGAAAATGACGTTTGTTTATTTTTTTCTGTTCAATATGTAATTTTTAATTATTCTATAGAAATGCCTTTTTTTTTTAAGAAAAAGAAATTAAAAATAGTGCATCAACAGTAAGGGGGGAAATAGAATAGGGGTTAGAGCTGGACCCCCAAAATCCTGCAGGTCGGGAGTAAAGGGTTTAGGCTCTGTCTCCTGTTCAGACCATTTTTTAGCGGGGCGGGAGGGTTACACTGGGGTTGGGTATTCAGATGGTCTCCAAACGGAATTAAACTGCGTTTAACGATACATTTGTGTTTGCGGGTGGGTTTTTAATATTGTTTATGTTTCACTTTTATTATTATTATTGTTATTATTTTCCTATTAATAATAAAATAACCCATCTTTGGGAGGGGTCTATACATACGTTGCTGGGAGTCTACAGGCTATTAAATTCTGTTATTCCTTTTAACATTTAGCAATAAAAACCCCATTTCTGGGTGGAAATGGAATCAAAATTCTGGGAGTTTTTCCAAGATCTGTTTTCCTTTTTTTTCTCCCCTGCACAAATTGTTTCAGAACTATTTTGTTATTAAAAAAAGAATCACCAGAGAATTTAAAAAGAAAAATAAATGCTGGAATGTCCCCCCCTTTTTTTAGTAGTATTTTGTTTTAAAGTGTGATTTATTTTGCTTATGGGTAAGTAGATAAATAAATACCCTGAGGGGTTTGCGGATCTTTGTACGTCACTCCCCGCTAGTATTCATCGGCTCAAAACGTTTGGAATATCTGTATAGAAATACACTGTTTTAACTGGTTCTCCCCTAACTCATACACCAGTAATGGCGAACCTTTTCGAGACCGAGTGCCCAAATTGCAACCTA
>NW_025950795.1:0-12917 GCF_021028975.2 Sphaerodactylus townsendi
GGGCAAGGGAACTCTTCTCCCCTCAAGCCAGAGGGAAGAAAGAGAGGCAAAGGTTCCCAATCACAGACAAAAGTCTTACTCAGAATAAAAGCAGAGTTTATTTCTAAGCCAGCACAGATCCCACCTAAAATGAGAGCTGCCCCGAACTGGTGTGAGGTCCAGGGTTTTTAAAGGGTCTCTTTAGGGTACATCAAAGCAGAGTCACATACATTGCAAAAGATTTAGGGTTGCAACAAATTATCCCACGTCAAACATTTGGTACAAGTTCCCAAGCAGCGCATCTCTAACCCAAGTGAATGTGAGAACAGTTATCTGGCTGCTCCGGCTATCACCGTGTTTATGGTACTTCTTGTAACAACAGTAAGGTCATCAAGTTCCTGAGAGGCCAGGAAGGCAAAGACGGGGTGTTTAGACATTCAGGTTGTTTATGGCCATCTCTGCATAACGGAAAGGGTTATCTTCCCAATATCTAACAGTAAATTAGCCCTTTAGACTGAGGGGCTCCCTGTCTGGGTAATTTGCTAAGGAATGTAGTTAGCCTAACCTAAGAGCAGTGGGATCTAAGCAATACTACTATATTGCTATCTTTATATTGTATTTCTTTAAAGCATAATTTCCAGTTCTTCAGCGTTGCTCACAAAATCCCCCCTTTTTAATTGTGCGCCTGAAGGAACCTGAGGGGGCACACTAACTGAACCAGGTTCAGTGTTGCAGCGCTGACGAGGGTAGGGGTAAAAGGGTGCACGACCAGGAGCATTTGGAGGTGGAGGAGCGATTGGTATAGGAGCCGAGGCTGCTGGCCTGGTGGATATTACTGCAATCAGGGGACGACCATTTGGGCCAGGTGGAACTGGCCTTAATGCAGTTTGTACGGACGTACAGCAAGAGGCAGCAAGGGGAGCACATTGGATGCAACAACAAACAAACAACCCCAATACAATTATGAGTATGATTGTTACAAACAGTCCCCTCAACCAGGCAAAGTTTGGCAGCCAATCCAGGGCATGATTCCAGAAGTCTGTCTGGGCCACCTCGCTCAAGGGATGCACAATGTCCTGTAAATCATTAATATTAGTTGTAACATTCCCCTCCATATTTATGTACAGGCAACATTGTTCCCCCAACAGTGCACATGTTCCCCCTTGTTGAGCACTAAGAACATCTAAAGCACGGCGATTTTGCAAAACCATATCAGCGATAGAATGCAGTTCCGTTTGGAGCCCGGAAAGGGCCTGGGCTGTGGCCTGGAATCCCGTATCAATGATGGCAGACATATTCCTCACTGCCATTTCCAATTCTATTACCCCAAAACGTGGAAACAAAGTACGGAAAAAGGTGCCCCACCAAGGATGGGTTTCGCCCACCAGTGGGTTGTATACTACTTCTCTGGGGTATCGTCCACCTAGGTTCAACACCCTCCTAGGTGAGATAGTCTCCCTTTTTTCTAAGTCTAGGACAGCGGTGCCAAAAGAACAGAGACCAGACCAATCATGGTGTATCACTTTTCGTCCCACAGTACCACAGATAAAGAACAAACCTTTCTCGCTTAGCAATAAGGCTCTCCTTTCTCTAGGAAACTTTGAAACTAGCTGTTGGCAAGTTGGATCTATCTGCTTGTTGGCAGTGGGGGCTACACATGTCTGAAGGACGGCCATCCAGGGTAGGATGGAGGTGGCTGTACCTTCCCAGACAGTAACATTATCTTTCTGATAAGTACGATATACTTGGCCGTAGGCCTCAGGGGAATTTACAGAAATGTGGATCGTATAGTGAGGGTCTGAGACTGTGAGATACCCTGTTTGTGGTTTCCCTGGGGGAGCTATGACAGAGATTTCCCCTTTTTCTGGGATCCACTCGAAGTTAGTAAATGTAAGAATGGTATCACATAGGTGATGTGACAGAGAGCCATAGTCAAATCTACCTCCCTGTCTCTGCAAACAGATAGGGAAACGACGGACCTTGTCAGTCCGGATGGAGGTAGTATAGATCTCTCTGCCATCAGACCCCAGGCGGTGAATGGTGTCAAGCTTCCATTCCTCAGGAACATTGACCCATTCCACCTGTTTGGGGACCTTCAGGGGCCATCCATGATGATCGTATACATCAGCTGGCCCTTCTGAAAAATCAAACCACCATAATAGGGTCTTGGCTATGTGAGTATAATGTGCCCAGGTACCTGAGTAGGCCATCTGGGTTTTATAGCACAACCAGCAGTCTGAGAGATTCCCAAAGTCAGCCAAACTCTGCAGAGGTTCCCGTAAGGGGTGTTCCAGAGGGCTAGCTCCATGTATAAGGAGTCCAAGGAGCAAACCTAAAGACAATAGGGGTCTTGAGGATACTCCAAGGTGTCCAGGCTGCATTGGCACGGTGAGATAGGTTCTTTTAGGGACAGAAAGAGGTGTGGGGCGGTTACCGGGGTACACACAAACCCACAGGAGTATAACTCAGGGAACCAAGGGTTATATTTATACGTGGCCGCGTCCTCTATCTCGAGCTGATCCCAGTAAAGATCCAATTCCCCGTAGAGGGTAGAGACAATCTTAGGACCCCACTGTGGAAGGCTACTGGGGAGACGCTCAAAGATTGTTAAGTATTCTACAGTAATGTTTTCTACAGCAATACCATATACTTGTAAAGAATAGTGGGGACAGGGGCGACAGGCAGGAGCTAAGTAGGGTGCAATCCAATAACTGTGAAACGGGAGTTCAGAAGGGGTAGGGAGCATATACATAAGGGCAGCTAAGAAACTGGATCAAAACACAAAGTAAAAAAACAAAAAAACTTTAAGTATTAATGCAGTTCTGCCTCAGCCTCGTTGGTGGTCCTTTCCAGCGATGTCTTCAACCGGGAGAGTTCCGTGGGCTGTTGATTCGAACACAAAATATAGTTCAGTGTCACAGGACACCGGGTCCCTCGGAAAGGGAAGAACCCGGACTTATGCCTCTACTGAAGACTGAAGACTGTATCAGGAAAATACTCCAACAGGTAGTTTAGATGTGTTCGTTTTCCGGCAAGGTTAGGGCTGCGTCAGTTTCGTCCTCTTCAGCTTCAGGTGCCGGAGGGGGTGTTTCACAGTGGGCTGGCTTTCTGCGGAAAAGCATGCGCAAATCAGATCCCAATTCAGCCGACCAGATGTCCTCGTCACGAGCCGCTGTTTCTCTAGCTTCCACAAGGGGTGGTGCGTCAGCGTGTTTCAGGCGAGTGTGATGGACCCAGGTCTTTACCCCTCCGACTTCACCGAAGCTTGAGTGGCAAGGAGGACTTGGAAGGGGCCCTTCCACACCGGAATGAGAGGCTCCTTCTTGTAGCCTTTGATGTAGACCCAGTCTCCCGGCACGAAAGGATGCAGCGGGGCAGTCAGTCCTTCTGGTCGGATTTCGTTCAGGTCACGGTGCAGCTGTGAGACTGAGGCAGCTAGGCAAGAAATATATTCGACAGTTAAAGCATCACCCACCCTGGCTTCGTCAGCCAGGATGGGTCGGGATAGAGGGTAGGGTCTCCCATACATGATTTCAAAAGGGCTGAGTTTCCATTTTCCTCGGGGGCTGGTTCTTACTCGCAAGAGGGCCAAGGGAAGAGCGTCGGGCCATTTTAAGGAGGTCTCCTGCATAATCTTAGTCAGAGAAACCTTCACGGACCTGTTCATTCTCTCAACCATCCCAGAGGATTGGGGCCGCCAGGAGCTGTGAAGCTTCCAGGGGATCCTGAGGATTCTGCTGACCTCCTGTACTACCTGAGCCATGAAGGCAGCGCCATTGTCGGATCCTATGCCCTCCCACGGGAACCCATAGGCCGGGACAATGTCCTTTAGGAGTACCTTGACCACCTCTTTGGCTTGGCACGTTCTGCAGGGGTAGGCTAGGGGCCAGCCCGACATGGTATCTACAAACACAAGGAGGTACCTGTATCCTGCAGCTCGAGGCAGTTCAGTGAAGTCACACTGCCAACTGGAGCCAGGGTGTTGTCCCCTAAATACCTTCCCACAAACCACAGGACGGTTGGAGGAAACGTTTGTCCGTTGGCAGATAACACAGTTTTTTGTAATTGCTTCTGCCTGTGCTCTGACTTTGGCTCCAATAAAATATAGATTAAACCAATTTATCAGACCCTGACACCCAATGTGGGTGCCTGTGTGGAGGTTCTTTAAGATCTGAAGCCACCAGCCCAGCAGGCACAAGGATTTTTTTCCCTGCTCTGTTTCCCGCCATCCGTCCCCTCCCTGGAGTGTAGTCCCCTCCCTTCCAGCCCGAATTTGTTTTCTTTTTGTGTGTATATTGGGTCTAAGTCTGCCTGTACTGCTGGGATGGGGGCTCCTGTTATAGCAGATTGTTCTTGTTCCCAGTCCTCTTGGCTGCTTGGGCTGCCCTTTCTAAATCCTCCTCGTCCCTTTCCTCCATTTCCTCCCCAAAAGTTTTTCTAGATTCTTTGCTTAACCTTTAACTGTGGGGCTTGTGCAACATGCTTCCTTAGTAGTGTAGTAAACCTGCTTTCCCCCCTGCTGCTGCTTTTGCAGCGATTGTCTACCCTTCTGTTACCCAGAGCTGGGATGGAGTCCCGTGCTGCATGTCCCTTCGTTGCCTGGAGTGTACAATTGCAAGTTCAGCTAGGTCCGTCCTATGGCCTCCAGAGGGCCCAGCACAAGCTGAGGCATGTTTGATTTTTGATCCATTAGAGGTTAGTAAACCCCTTTGTTTCCAAAGTTCCCCAAGCGCATGTGCAACCCCAAAGGCATATCTGGGGTCTATTGTATATATTTGCCCGCTGGCCTGTTGCCAGGACTGGCCTTCGCATTCCTGACCATGAGTTCCATGGCCTGTGCAGAATATGTTGGGGGCAGTGCTCTAGCTTCTATGACTGAGTTCTGGGTGACAGCTGCAAAGCCAGAGAACCGCTTCCCCCTCCACCATATAGCTGCTCCCATCCTGTCCAAAATTCTACCTCTGGGTTTTCTAATGGCTGATCCTGTAGGTCTACACGGGCAGCGTAAGTCATGTCTATGGTTTCAGTACAATCATGCAGAAGAGGACTCCTCATCAGGCAGAAGCGTGGCTGGGTTTAGCCTGGTGGAGACTGCACTTACTTTACCCCTGGGCTGTCAATTGGGATGGCCTGGTATTTTTGCCATGCGTTGCTGAGTTGTGGTGGCCCCCCTTTTAGTTCCTAGCTGCGGCTAAAACTGCATGAGGAACATAGACAGTCAGGTCCCCCCCCAGCGTAAATTTTAAAGCATCCTCTACTAATAGACAAACAGCAGCAACAGCACGTAGGCACGCGGGCCATCCCTTAGCTACCAAATCAAGTTGTTTTGATAAGTATGCTACAGATCTCTGAGTGTCAGCAAACTCCTGGGTCAGGACTCCCTTTGCTATTCCCTTCTGTTCATGCAGGAACAGAAAAATTCTTTCGTGGAGTCAGGGAGGCCCAGCGCCGGGGCACTGATAAGAGCCTGCTTTACTGCCTGAAAAGCGTTAATCTCCAGTGTTTCCCATTCTATTTTTGCGAGTTCAGGCCCCGGCAGCATCTCATACAGAGGTTTTGTTAAGGTAGCATAGTCTGGGATCCAGTTTCTGGTGTAACCTGCAATTCCCAAGAACTTCCTTAAATCCTTCCTGGTCTCGGGTTGCTTTATTTTGGTTATCGCATCTTTCCTAGATGCTGTCAAGGCTCTCTCCCCCCTTTTTAATTGATAACCAAGATAGAGCACCGTTTCCTGAGTGATTTGGGCTTTTGCCTGCGAGACCCGGAACCCCTCCCGTGCCAAAAAATTAAGGAGAGAAATAGTGGCCTGCGTGCATGTAAGGGCATCAGCAGCAGAAAGGAGAAGATCATCAACATACTGGAGAAGGTTAAGCCCCTCCGGGGGATCCCAAACCCGAAGCCTGTGTTCAAGAGCAGACCCAAAAAGAGTGGGGCTATTCTTGAAACCCTGAGGCAAGCTGGTCCAACGGATTTGTGTTTTACGGCCATCCGGGTAAGACCACTCAAAAGCAAAAATATCTCTACAAGCAGGATCTAGAGGCACAGAAAAAAATGCATCCTTCAAATCAAGGCAAGTAAAATATGCATGATCAGCGGGAATTAAGGTGAGCAAAGTGTAAGGATTTTTTGGACGACTGGATGGAGATCCACCGTAATTTGGTTGATGCTGCGGAGGTCATGGACCATGCGAAAAGTGCCGTCCTTCTTTGGGACTCCAATGATTGGAGTGTTAAAGGGAGAGGCGCACTCCTCCAAAATGCCATTTCGCAGGAGGCGATCAATCACCGGCTGTAGCCCAATCCGCACATGTTGTGCAATGGGATACTGTCGGAGACGGACCGGGAGAGAGGTGCGGCTTGTTGATCCAGCACAACCTGGTCCCTCAGAGGGAAAGTTCCCGGCACATACCGGTCAGGCGAGTGCTTCCTGCGCTCTGAGCGCCGGAGAGTGCCAGTGGGGCTGTCTGTCAGTCCCTCAGCTGCCCTAATAATTCTAGCTAACTTCTCAATTTCAGCCTGAGTTTCCGCCGCTGCTGCCGCAAGCGTCGCTTCCCTGGCTCTCCTGTCCTCCTGCTCTCGTGCGGCTACTAGTTGAAGCGCCTGCCCCCCTTGGTCGCCCAAAGGGGGCGCTGGGGCCAGATCCTGAGCTTGATCCTGAGCTGGTGCCAGATCCTGAGCTTGATCCTGAGCTGGGGTAGGCGGCGGAGTGGGAATTAACGGGGCATACGGGCGAGGAATGGGAGGGTACAGCTCATCCGGGGGAGGAGGCAAGATCGGAGCCGAGCAGCGGAAAGGAGGGCCAGTCCCTGGCGCTGCCGGCGGCGGTCTGTAAACCACCAGGGATGAGCCATCAGGAATGGTATAGTTGCCGGGGCACAAGCTGATTTCCATAAAAGTGGCTTTCAAAGCTGCCCCTTGCTGGGAGCGTTCCGAGGTCATAAGGACCTGGTAGAGAGATTGAATGGTGGCGAGATCCAGGGTCCCCTCCGAAGGCCATCGGGCACCTCCGTCCAAATAAAAGAGAGGCCATTCCTTCACACACCAATCAATCAGTTTCTCCCTCTTTCCCTTGTTCTTGCATTTGAGAAGTTTCCAATTATGCAAAATACAGGCAAGAGCTGAGTCCTCAGACTGGGGGCCCCCCTTCTCATCCTTTCGCAGTTTGCTAGGCCAAACCATGACGGAATCAGAGGAAAGGGGGGGTTTTCCACACAGTTCTTATCAGCCTGTTACAGAGTAATCAGGTACCAATACTTAACCCGTCTGTAAAAACAAACTAGCACGGGACCTCAGACGTCTGGGCTTTTATCTTAAAGGTGGCCTAGGGGTACCCCACAACACAAAACAAGACGTAAGCTTTATTCAGACCAGACAGAAACAAAACAAACACAGATCTCTACTGCACCTGGCTTCTGTCGTCCGGAGAGGTGTTCTTGCAGAAAAACTGGAGCGTTGTCCCGAAGAAAAAGGGAAGAGGGAAAAAAATAGGAAGCCGGCGGCAGCCCTCCTGAAATCAGCTGGCTGCTCGGATCAGTACAGCACAAAGGCAAAGACACCCAGGCCTAGGACCTGATGAGCCCTGAGCCAAAACAGGCAGAGGGGCGCGCTCCCACCAGGCCAGGAAAGGGGCAGAGCCAGAGGGCTGTATTTAAATCCGAGTCACGGCACCAATTTTGTTGGCAAGGTTCAGATTAGAATTATTGTTATTATGAATATAATAGAGCTGCCTCTCTATCTAGAGTTTCCGTTACAGCCACCTAGGCCAAGGGGCAAGGGAACTCTTCTCCCCTCAAGCCAGAGGGAAGAAAGAGAGGCAAAGGTTCCCAATCACAGACAAAAGTCTTACTCAGAATAAAAGCAGAGTTTATTTCTAAGCCAGCACAGATCCCACCTAAAATGAGAGCTGCCCCGAACTGGTGTGAGGTCCAGGGTTTTTAAAGGGTCTCTTTAGGGTACATCAAAGCAGAGTCACATACATTGCAAAAGATTTAGGGTTGCAACAAATTATCCCACGTCAAACATTTGGTACAAGTTCCCAAGCAGCGCATCTCTAACCCAAGTGAATGTGAGAACAGTTATCTGGCTGCTCCGGCTATCACCGTGTTTATGGTACTTCTTGTAACAACAGTAAGGTCATCAAGTTCCTGAGAGGCCAGGAAGGCAAAGACGGGGTGTTTAGACATTCAGGTTGTTTATGGCCATCTCTGCATAACGGAAAGGGTTATCTTCCCAATATCTAACAGTAAATTAGCCCTTTAGACTGAGGGGCTCCCTGTCTGGGTAATTTGCTAAGGAATGTAGTTAGCCTAACCTAAGAGCAGTGGGATCTAAGCAATACTACTATATTGCTATCTTTATATTGTATTTCTTTAAAGCATAATTTCCAGTTCTTCAGTGTTGCTCACAAAATCCCCCCTTTTTAATTGTGCGCCCGAAGGAACCTGAGGGGGCACACTAACTGAACCAGGTTCAGTGTTGCAGCGCTGACGAGGGTAGGGGTAAAAGGGTGCACGACCAGGAGCATTTGGAGGCGGAGGAGCGATTGGTATAGGAGCCGAGGCTGCGGGCCTGGTGGATATTACTGCAATCAGGGGACGACCATTTGGGCCAGGTGGAACTGGCCTTAATGCAGTTTGTACGGACGTACAGCAAGAGGCAGCAAGGGGAGCACATTGGATGCAACAACAAACAAACAACCCCAATACAATTATGAGTATGATTGTTACAAACAGTCCCCTCAACCAGGCGAAGTTTGGCAGCCAATCCAGGGCATGATTCCAGAAGTCTGTCTGGGCCACCTCGCTCAAGGGATGCACAATGTCCTGTAAATCATTAATATTAGTAGTAACATTCCCCTCCATATTTATGTACAGGCAACATTGTTCCCCCAACAGTGCACATGTTCCTCCTTGTTGAGCACTAAGGACATCTAATGCACGGCGATTTTGCAAAACCATATCAGCGATAGAATGAAGTTCAGTTTGGAGCCCGGAAAGGGCCTGGGCTGTGGCCTGGAATCCTGTATCAATGATGGCAGACATATTCCTTACTGCCATTTCCAATTCTATTACCCCAAATCGTGGAAACAAAGTACGGAAAAAGGTGCCCCACCAAGGATGGGTTTCGCCCACCAGTGGGTTGTATACTACTTCTCTGGGGTATCGTCCACCTAGGTGCAACACCCTCCTAGGTGAGATAGTCTCCCTTTTTTCTAAGTCTAGGACAGCGGTGCCAAAAGAACAGAGACCAGACCAATCATGGTGTATCACTTTTCGTCCCACAGTACCACAGATAAAGAACAAACCTTTCTCGCTTAGCAATAAGGCTCTCCTTTCTCTAGGAAACTTTGAAACTAGCTGTTGGCAAGTTGGATCTATCTGCTTGTTGGCAGTGGGGGCTACACATGTCTGAAGGACGGCCATCCAGGGTAGGATGGAGGTGGCTGTACCTTCCCAGACAGTAACATTATCTTTCTGATAAGTACGATATACTTGGCCGTAGGCCTCAGGGGAGTTTACAGAAATGTGGATCGTATAGTGAGGGTCTGAGACTGTGAGATACCCTGTTTGTGGTTTCCCTGGGGGAGCTATGACAGAGATTTCCCCTTTTTCTGGGATCCACTCGAAGTTAGTAAATGTAAGAATGGTATCACATAGGTGATGTGACAGAGAGCCATAGTCAAATCTACCTCCCTGTCTCTGCAAACAGATAGGGAAACGACGGACCTTGTCAGTCCGGATGGAGGTAGTATAGATCTCTCTGCCATCAGACCCCAGGCGGTGAATGGTGTCAAGCTTCCATTCCTCAGGAACATTGACCCATTCCACCTGTTTGGGGACCTTCAGGGGCCATCCATGATGATCGTATACATCAGCTGGCCCTTCTGAAAAATCAAACCACCATAATAGGGTCTTGGCTATGTGAGTATAATGTGCCCAGGTACCTGAGTAGGCCATCTGGGTTTTATAGCACAACCAGCAGTCTGAGAGATTCCCAAAGTCAGCCAAACTCTGCAGAGGTTCCCGTAAGGGGTGTTCCAGAGGGCTAGCTCCATGTATAAGGAGTCCAAGGAGCAAACCTAAAGACAATAGGGGTCTTGAGGATACTCCAAGGTGTCCAGGCTGCATTGGCACGGTGAGATAGGTTCTTTTAGGGACAGAAAGAGGTGTGGGGCGGTTACCGGGGTACACACAAACCCACAGGAGTATAACTCAGGGAACCAAGGGTTATATTTATACGTGGCCGCGTCCTCTATCTCGAGCTGATCCCAGTAAAGATCCAATTCCCCGTAGAGGGTAGAGACAATCTTAGGACCCCACTGTGGAAGGCTACTGGGGAGACGCTCAAAGATTGTTAAGTATTCTACAGTAATGTTTTCTACAGCAATACCATATACTTGTAAAGAATAGTGGGGACAGGGGCGACAGGCAGGAGCTAAGTAGGGTGCAATCCAATAACTGTGAAACGGGAGTTCAGAAGGGGTAGGGAGCATATACATAAGGGCAGCTAAGAAACTGGATCAAAACACAAAGTAAAAAAACAAAAAAACTTTAAGTATTAATGCAGTTCTGCCTCAGCCTCGTTGGTGGTCCTTTCCAGCGATGTCTTCAACCGGGAGAGTTCCGTGGGCTGTTGATTCGAACACAAAATATAGTTCAGTGTCACAGGACACCGGGTCCCTCGGAAAGGGAAGAACCCGGACTTATGCCTCTACTGAAGACTGAAGACTGTATCAGGAAAATACTCCAACAGGTAGTTTAGATGTGTTCGTTTTCCGGCAAGGTTAGGGCTGCGTCAGTTTCGTCCTCTTCAGCTTCAGGTGCCGGAGGGGGTGTTTCACAGTGGGCTGGCTTTCTGCGGAAAAGCATGCGCAAATCAGATCCCAATTCAGCCGACCAGATGTCCTCGTCACGAGCCGCTGTTTCTCTAGCTTCCACAAGGGGTGGTGCGTCAGCGTGTTTCAGGCGAGTGTGATGGACCCAGGTCTTTACCCCTCCGACTTTCACCGAAGCTTGAGTGGCAAGGAGGACTTGGAAGGGGCCCTTCCACACCGGAATGAGAGGCTCCTTCTTGTAGCCTTTGATGTAGACCCAGTCTCCCGGCACGAAAGGATGCAGCGGGGCAGTCAGTCCTTCTGGTCGGATTTCGTTCAGGTCACGGTGCAGCTGTGAGACTGAGGCAGCTAGGCAAGAAATATATTCGACAGTTAAAGCATCACCTACCCTGGCTTCGTCAGCCAGGATGGGTCGGGATAGAGGGTAGGGTCTCCCATACATGATTTCAAAAGGGCTGAGTTTCCATTTTCCTCGGGGGCTGGTTCTTACTCGCAAGAGGGCCAAGGGAAGAGCGTCGGGCCATTTTAAGGAGGTCTCCTGCATAATCTTGGTCAGAGAAACCTTCACGGACCTGTTCATTCTCTCAACCATCCCAGAGGATTGGGGCCGCCAGGAGCTGTGAAGCTTCCAGGGGATCCTGAGGATTCTGCTGACCTCCTGTACTACCTGAGCCATGAAGGCAGCGCCATTGTCGGATCCTATGCCCTCCCACGGGAACCCATAGGCCGGGACAATGTCCTTTAGGAGTACCTTGACCACCTCTTTGGCTTGGCACGTTCTGCAGGGGTAGGCTAGGGGCCAGCCCGACATGGTATCTACAAACACAAGGAGGTACCTGTATCCTGCAGCTCGAGGCAGTTCAGTGAAGTCACACTGCCAGCTGGAGCCAGGGTGTTGTCCCCTAAATACCTTCCCACAAACCACAGGACGGTTGGAGGAAACGTTTGTCCGTTGGCAGATAACACAGTTTTTTGTAATTGCTTCTGCCTGTGCTCTGACTTTGGCTCCAATAAAATATAGATTAAACCAATTTATCAGACCCTGACACCCAATGTGGGTGCCTGTGTGGAGGTTCTTCAAGATCTGAAATACCAGCCCTTCAGGCACAAAGATTTTTCCTTGCTCTGTTTCCCACCATCCGTCCTCCCTGGAGTGTAGTCCATTCCCTTCAGCGAATTTGTTTTCTTTTTGTGTGTATATTGGGTCTAAGTCCTGTACTGCTGGGATGAGGGCTCCTGTTATGGCAGCATGTTCGTGTTCCCATACCTCTTGTGCCCAGGCTGCCCTTTCTAAATACTCCTCATCCCTTTCCTCCATTTCCTCCCAAAAAGTTTTTCTAGGTCTTTGTAACCTTTCAATGAGGGCTTTTGCAACAGCTTCCTTAGTAGTGTAGTAAACCTGCTTTCCCCCTGCTGCTGCTTTTGCGGCGGTGTCTGCCCTTCTGTTACCCCGAGCCAGGATGGAGTCCCCTGCTGCATGTCCCTTGCAGTGTACAATTGCAAGTTCGCTAGGTCCGTCTATGGCCTCCAGAAGGCCCAGCACAAGCGAGGCATGTTTGATTTTTGATCCTTTAGAGGTTAGTAAACCCCTTTGTTTCCAAAGTTCCCCAAACGCATGTGCAACCCCAAAGGCATATCTGGAGTCTGTGTATATATTTGCCCGCTGGCCTGTTGCCAGGACCAGCGCTCGCATTACAGCCATGAGTTCCGCAGCCTGTGCAGAATATGTAGGGGGCAGTGTTCTGGCTTCTATGACTGAGTTCTGGGTGACAACTGCAAAACCAGAAAACCGCTTCCCCTCCACCATATAGCTGCTCCCATCTGTCCAAAATTCTACCTCTGGGTTTTCTAATGGCTGATCCTGTAAGTCTGCACGGGCCGCGTAAGTCATGTCTATGGTTTCAATGCAATCATGCAGAAGAGGACTCTCATCAGGCAGAAGCGTAGCTGGGTTTAGCCTGGTGGAGACTGCGCACTTTACCCCTGGGCTGTCAATTAGGATGGCCTGGTATTTTGCCATGCGTTGCTGAGTTAACCAGTGGCCCCCTTTTCGTTCTAACACGGCTAAAACTGCATGAGGAACACAGACAGTCAGATCCCCCCCC
>NW_025950796.1:0-12916 GCF_021028975.2 Sphaerodactylus townsendi
CCAGAAGTGGCGTAGGAGGTTAAGAGCTCGTGTATCTAATCTGGAGGAACCGGGTTTGATTCCCAGCTCTGCCGCCTGAGCTGTGGAGGCTTATCTGGGGAATTCAGATTAGCCTGTGCACTCCCACACACGCCAGCTGGGTGACCTTGGGCTAGTCACAGTTCTTCTGAGCTCTCTCAGCCCCACTTACCTCACAGGGTGTTTGTTGTGAGGGGGGAAGGGCAAGGAGATTGTAAGGCCCTTTGAGTCTCCTGCAGGAGAGAAAGGGGGGATATAAATCCAAAGTCTTCTTCTTTCGTCTTCTGTTTCAGAGAAGGGAACAACCAGGAATGTGGAAGGAGAGGCGTTGGGGACCATCAAGTTGGGTTTTGAAACTTCACTCCCATTTTTGTGGCTCATGCAAAGGTCTTATACTCAGCAAGGCTCCGCAGTTTTATTGTGTCACCTTCTTTAATTGTAAGGCAACAACTTCAGGCGAGGAAAGGAAAGATTTACATTCTCTCTGTATCCTCTGCACACACCTGAAAGGTGCCGTTCCAGAATGATTCTTAGTCCACATGACCCTTTTCATCAACAGGAATTCAGCCACTTCCAGCCCTCCCTGACTCCGCAGCCCTTCGGCATTCCTGAAGAGGCTTCCAAAGACCTCTGTGAAGGGCTGGCCCCACAGCTAGGCAAAGTGCAAGGGATCTATCCCACTTGTGGGTGGTGCCACAGGTGAAGACTGAGCACAGGTGAGCACCATTTGTTATTGGCATTTTTCGAATTTGGGTTTAACAATCCCAAACAATCCCAAATGCCAATAACAATTTTCAACCCTGTCTTAAAAATTCAATTTTCAATATCAGCTTTTGAGTTGTTTGAAAATTTTTGGATCTGTTAGACCCAAACCCAAAAAATTCCTGCTCCCTCCCAGCCTCAGCATGATGCAGGATCCCTTTAAACTGCCATCTTTTCTCAAGTGAAAAAACCCTCTCAAAAATACCAAGGTATTTTTCAGGGGGGGGGGGTCAGTTTGGCTTTAGCTGAATAGTCATACCTGTCAGGCTCTCGAACATGAAAATAACAAAGACCGTAGGCAAGTCTTAAATCAGTTTATTTCTACAACGCGTAGAGTAACAAAGAAAGCTGAATCTAAGATCTCCCGCTTAGACCCAGCGATTATATCCTTCAATCCCCGCTCCATTTGATTCCCACCAAATGTGTTTCACAAAGTGTATAACATTTGCACTACAGAGCTTCAAGAAACCTGGGAACGTTCGCACCTTCCCGCAGGAAGGCTGGCGCCAGGGAATTGCCAGGGAGGGGAGAGGGAAACCGGAAAGCATTTACAGGAAACATTTGCAATTCCCACACAGCAAGACATCTAAGCACTGGCAAGCTTGGACCTGACAACACCCAGTGAAGGCCAATTGTGGTGCTGTGCTTGGTTTAGATTTGGATTCAAATTCCCCTCTACCACGAAGGACAGAGTAGGAAGGGAAGATGTAATTGCTGGGTAGACTTTCTATAACCAGGGCTCATTCCGCACATGCAGAATAATGCACTTTCAAACTGCTTTCAGTGCTCTTTGAAGCTGTGCGGAATGGCAAAAACCACTTGCAAACAGTTGTGAAAGTGGTTTGAAAACACATTATTTTGCGTGTGCGGAAG
Source organism: Sphaerodactylus townsendi (assembly GCF_021028975.2). Taxonomy (NCBI): domain Eukaryota; kingdom Metazoa; phylum Chordata; class Lepidosauria; order Squamata; family Sphaerodactylidae; genus Sphaerodactylus; species Sphaerodactylus townsendi. The sequence goes on from NW_025950796.1 coordinate 1,654, forward strand.
GGGCCCATGATAGTAATAATAAAACCAAGAAAAGATCCATACTTTTTTTTTAAGCAAACTTCATTAGGGGAGAGAACGCGTCGGGGATAGAGTTATGCGGAAGTGGATTTCAATTTCCAAAATTCACTTTTTTAGTTTATAGCTTTTGATTCCTCATGTTCTTCTCCTAAAGATTTTTTTTAATTTCTCCTTGAACTTTTCAGTTATGCCTCTCTGCACCCTTTTGCAATTTCAGCCCTTGCAGTTGTTTTAAGTTACCCACCTCAGGGTGCTGTTCTACCAGGAGAGTCGGAAGGTTTGGGAAGGCATTGCCTGCCTCTGAGCTTTTATTGATTGATTTCATTTGATTTCTACATTGCCCTTCCATAAAGGCTCAGGGCAATTTACAATCTCAGGCAGAGCCGTAGCAAGGGGGAACTGCGCCTAGGGCACGTGAGCACCCTGTGCCCCTGCCACGCCCCCACCTGCCCTGGAGCACCCCTGCCATGCCCCTGCCACACCACCGCACACCTGGTGCATTACCCCCCACCCCCATGGCTCTACGCCATTGATCTCAGGTTAAAACCTCAAGTTAAAACAAACCACAGCAAAAACAATACACATTACAATAAATACTTAAAGCTCCTTCTCTAAGAATCTGTCAGAATCTACAACTAATTACTTAAAACTATCATAGCCATCAGACAATGATGCATAGACCTCTCCCACTGTCTCCAGATTGTTTGATTCAGGTGACACCCCGTAAAGATCCAGCAAGTAAGGAAAGAAAATGGAAAAGAAGTTTGTTTTAAGACAAATCAGAGAAGGAAGAGAAAGGGAACGGGGAAAGGGAAAAAGGAGAAGAGAGAGGGATAAGGAGAAGGAGGCGGGAAAGGGGAGGGAGAGGGAGGTATTACCGTAGTTGCCTCAACAATACACCCCATGGAACAGCTCTATCCTATAGGCCTCTGGAATTGCTTTGTCCTGCAGGGTCCAGGTTTCTTCAGACAGAGCATTCCACCAGGTGAGAGCCAGGTTGAAAAAACACCAAGAAATGTGTGAGTAGGTACCATGACACATACAGGCACCATGTTAGGTATCCCTGCCCTATGTGTTGTCAAGTAGATGACTGCCAAGAAAGAAAAAAGAAAGAGAGAAAGAGAGAAAGAAAGAGAGAAGGAGAGAAGGAGAGAAGGAGAGAAAGAGAGAAAGATTCCTATTAAAAATACAGTGGGGTAGATCCAACCATCCTTTAAGTAGTCTTTATCCAGCCTAAGGTTCTCTCTCTGCAGTGCGAGAGTTTCTAAAATTGGAGGAAGGCTCTTTATATTTGAGGAATACATCAACCTTGAACCAAAAAGAAAGATGGAGTATTACTATTTTAATAACTGAATGAACAAATTAATAAACTTTGCCCAGGGGAGTGGTCAGATCAGGGCAGATCCCCCCCCCCCCGTCCTGCCAGCAACACAGACACCTTGAGCCACAGGCCTTCATATCTGCAGCTGCAGTCTGTAAAGATGATGTCATAGCAGAATGATGTGATTGCCAACACTAGCTGGAAAATACTTGGAGATTGGGGGCAGGGTTTGGAGGGGGCAGAGTTTGAGGAAGGGAGAGAGCTCTGTAGGGTTGTGATCAGTGGTGGGATCCAAAAATTTTAATAACAGGTTCCGATGGTGGTGGGATTCAAACAGTGGCGTAGCGCCAATGGGACTATTGGGCAGGGAGGTTGCTTTAGTAACCCCTTCTCAGCACTCAGAAAAAAATAGTAACCCCTTCTAGAGAAGTGGTGAGAACTGGTTGGATCCCACCTCTGGTTGTGATGCCGCACAGTCTCCCTTTAAAGCTGTCTTTTTCTTCAGGGGAACAAATCTCTGTAATTTGAAGATCAGGGGTAAGTCTGGGAGAAGGTTGGCCACCCTGGATACCCCATTTCATGACTCATTAATTGGTGCTCTGATCATCACACTGATGCCATTTCAAAAGCTGGCAGAAAGCTGATGGGGGATGAGCAGTTTCAAGCCCCAAACAGTGGTGTTTACAAATCAAAACACAATAAGCAAATGAAAGATAAGGGGATGTTAATAATGACCTGGCACAATGTACCCCAGAACTGCACTTTAAAAAGGTTGCTCACCTGCAAAGCTATAGTGATAAAACTGACACAGTACTAGGTTGCCAACCTCCAGGTGGGGGCTGGAAATTATCTGGAATCCCAAATATTATTTATTTCTTTATTACGCTTATTTCATTTCTCCTGGAGAAAATGGCTGCCTGGAAGGTGAACTGCATGGCCTTGTGACCTATCAACATTTCTCTCCTCCCTAAACACGACTCTCCCAGACTCTACACTCAGATCTCCAGATGTTTGAGAATCAGCATGGTGTAGGGATTAGAATGGAGGACTCTTATCTGATGAACTGGATTTGATTCCCTACTCCTCCCAATGGAGTCTGCTGGGTAACCTTGGGCCAGTCACAGTTCTCTGAGAACTTTCTCAGCCTCACCAGGGGGCTTTCCCCACTTACCTTCTGCTGTGCGCTATTCTGGGAAAGTAGCTTGGGGTTCAGCAGCGCTCCCCACTTGTGGTAAGTACGGGCAAATCATCGCAGCTGTTCTATCGCTGCCGCTAATTTAATAATCTCAGCGTATATGCTACCTTGGTAGAGCTGAAGAAACAGCACCTTTTGATGACCCTGCGCGGAACCCCGAGAGGGCGCCAGGAATGACGCGCACTGAGGGGGCGCGAGAGCGGTGCGCAGCAGAAGGTGAGTGGGGAAAGCCCCCAGGTGTCTGTTGTAGGGAGAGGAAGAGAAGCAGTTTGCAAGCCATTTGAAGGCTCCTTACAGTTGAGAGAACAGAGTATAAATCTTTTATTTCCGAATTCAGCACTGGTAATTTGCACAGTGTCCAGGAAGAAGCACATACTCAGTTCACCATCACAGTTAAGAACTGTGAAGGGTGAAATGTCCCTCTCTTTTTTTTTTAAAAAAAAAATCAATTTTACCAACATATTTTTTATGAAACCAAAATTGTAAACCCAAAAAAAGGATTACTGAGAGCTGTATAAGATAAGCAATCCTGTCTAGTCAAGGATGACGTCTGTCAGAAGTAATATAGAGAAATATGAAATTGGTTTGTTGTTTCCCTTTCAAACTTTTCCTTTAAATTACACATTCTTTGTCCGATGTGATTTAAAATGCAGTGGAGAAGAAGTGTCCTGTCACCTGAACAAGCTGCATAAGTCTTAAGGCTATTGCGTGCAGATGGTGAGACCCTTCTCCGGCAAATGAAAACACTACAACGACAGGCTTGGAAAATGGATTGGGCCGCAGCCCAATTTATTAATATACAATACATAACTATTTACAGAGAAGCTGGGCAGCAAATGGGTTGCAACATCAAGCGATCCCCAATCTCCATTGGGGCCACCTGCAGGAAGCGGGAGCCCCAGGGGTGAACCTCCTGCTGCTGCTGAGGAGGCGGGCACCGGCTAAGCCTACTGGCTGCCTACCGACCCACCATTCTCCCCAAGCTTGCTGGGGTGTCGGGCACCGGCTAAGCCTACTGGCTTGCCTACCGGACCGCCACACACCCCGGCCCTTCCGCAAGGCACAAGCATGGGAGAACCGGCCGGCTGGCTCAGTTTCTCCCCAGATGTTGCAACTCCCGTTGCCAACCCGCCGGGCTGCAACAAAGTAAGCAAATCAACAAAACTGCGAATATAGGGAGGGAGGGAGGGAGGGAGGGTGGGCCACGCCGTTCCGAGTCTCGCCGCCAAGAAGGACGATCTCTGGGTATGGCTCCTTTTTATACCCAGGCTCCTCCCGCCTTTTAAGGCTTGGAGCCAATCATTGCAACTTTCCTGCAGCATGCTGGGAAGCATTGCTTTGCAAGCGACCCCCTTTTGCCTCCTTTGCTCACCACAGCCGCAATGGCTGCCCCCGGTGATTCGGTTGCTGCTATTTCTGGCACCAGATCAAAAGCCCTGGGGATTCAAATGTTCTTGGACCAGGCCAGCTGAAATCAGTCCAGCTGGGGGCCAAGTCTTGATCTTGTTCATCAGATATTCTTGACTCTGAAAAGGCAGTTGATCATGAGGAAAAAAACTTTCCAGTTGTCATGCTTAGAGTATTGAAATCCAAGTCCCAACATAACTCATAACTCCACTTTCCACAAATGTAGGGTAACATTCAAAAAATGAAGAGGACTTGAGGTTTCCGTTCACAGGAAGGGTTGCCAGCCTCAAGATGCGACCTGGAGATCTCTTGGAAGTCCAGCTGATCTCCAGACAACAGAGATCAGTTCTGCTGGGGAAAAGTCCTACATAGAGGAGGACAGTCTGTATGACATTTCATCCCCCTGAGATCACTTCACCCCAAGCCCCCCCCCCCCAGGGCCCCCCCCCCCCCCCCCCAGTTTCAGAAATGTCCTAACCTGCAGCTGGCAACCTTGTTCACAGCTGTCCACACTGTTACCCAAAATGGTGAGACGCAATGACCCTTTTTGGTTGGGGAAATTAGCTATAGAGCACAAGGTTGCTTAGCGTCACTTGACAAGTGTTGGGTAACTTGATCATTATAGATATAGATTGCCTATAGATTCATCTCACCACAAGAAACCAGGAGAGAAAATAGATTTCTTTTTCAATAGTTTTTATTGGGAAAATAACAAATGGAATAAAATAAATTCTCACTCACTCAGTTACTGGGGTAAAAACACATGCATTCAAGGATATAATTTAGAGGTGAAAGATAGAGACAGACAGAGATGGGACAGGATATCAAAGATTATACTACCAGTCTTGTAGATGTCCAGGAAACAGAGACCTAATGGCTAGGCTCTGGATGATCTGTGCAGATGGAACAACAACATGGACCACCAGGATGGTGTGATAATATTGAACAAGTGACTGGGGTCTGAGACATGCTTTTTATAAGGAAAAGCATGTCTTGGGGCCGAGGAAATCCTTGAACAAAGGATTCTTCCTGCTGTTCCAGGTGAGCTAATGATCTTGAGTATCAGACCATTGAGCTGATGGCTGACCTTTGATGGGTTTTTTCCAGATGTTGGACAAAATAGGTAATGACCCTTAATGGGCATTGCAACATAAGATGGTCACAAGAGGATAAGTCATAGGAAAGGTTTAACAAATATGGACAAAAGAGAACTGGCTTCACCCAGGGTGTGCTGTTTTCCATGTTCAAATGTTATTTCCTGAGTGGGGGGGGGGGGGGAGGAGGTGGGGGGGGGGGGGGGGGGGGGGGGGGAGTCCTTGAGGCATACTTGCCAGACACAGTCCCAACATGGAGTTTCTGAAAAAAGACTCCTACATTTCAGGACACTCTTATGCCAGGTCAGACAGGGCAGCATTAAGAACATAAGAACATAAGAACAAGCCAGCTGGATCAGACCAGAGTCCATCTAGTCCAGCATTCTGCTACTCGCAGTGGCCCACCAGGTACCTTTGGGAGCTCACATGCAGGATGTGAAAGCAATGGCCTTCTGCGGCTGTTGCTCCTGAGCACCTGGTCTGCTAAGGCATTTGCAATCTGAGATCAAGGAGGATCAAGATTGGTAGCCATAGATCGACTTCTTCTCCATAAATCTGTCCAAGCCCTTTTTAAAGCTATCCAGGTTAGTGGCCATCACCACCTCCTGTGGCAGCATATTCCAAACACCAATCACACCTTGCGTGAAGAAGTGTTTCCTTTTATTAATCCTAATTTTTCCCCCAGCATTTTCAATGAATGCCCCCTGGTTCTAGCATTGTGAGAAAGAGAGAAAAAATTCTCTCTGTCAACATTTTCTACCCCATTCCAGGAGAAAGTCTCTCTCACCCTCCGCATTGCTACAGGTCTTAGGTTGGCTACAACACCATAGCAATGGATTGTTGCCAAAGACAAAATGACCTGTTAGATCCCTCTACCCTTCACACCTCATTTTTCACTGTAATATCCCTTCCTTTGCAGCTTTAATTATATCATGTTTAAATATGCATATTTTGCAGCCATGAAAGCTCCTTCACATTGATCTGTCAGAGACACAATGCAGTGCAAATGGTCCTTGGAGTCAGCCAGGAATATTGTTATGGTCTACAGAATTTTCACAGTCTTTCAGAAATTACAGTCTGAACACTCACAACTGTTGTCCAGCATAACATGACATGGTGAAGCCCATTGGTTTTATTGGGCCTAATTGCGACAAACGTGTTTCAGACGTGGCCTGAAGGCAGCCTGCCAGCCATGTGAGGTGGCTTGCCAGGACTTTGGAACAGACACCATTCCCTCCTTTAACTTTGGAGCAGCAGTGGCGTAGGAGGTTAAGAGCTCGTGTATCTAATCTGGAGGAACCGGGTTTGATTCCCCGCTCTGCCGCCTGAGCTGGGGAGGCTTCTCTGGGGAATTCAGATTAGCCTGTGCACTCCCCACACATGCCAGCTGGGTGACCTTGGGCTAGTCACAGCTTCTTGGAGCTCTCTCAGCCCTACCCACGTCACAGGGTGTTTGTTGTGAGGGGGAAAGGGCAAGGAGATTGTCAGCCCCTTTGAGTCTCCTGCAGGAGAGAAAGGGGGGATATAAATCCAAACTCTTCTTCTTCTTCTTCTTTGTTAAGGAGTAGCTCTGAAGCAGGCACAAAACTGGCTTGCGGGCTGTGTTTGGCGGAGTGGGCTGCAAGTTGTGTACACCTCCTCCCAAATTCTATTGACAGGCGTTGGCCATTCGTTCTCAAAAGTAATTGGAGTGTTCCATCTCATCTGGCCAGGACTTCCTCCGGTCTCAGTGGAATGAGTGAGACCCTTTAACTGGGGGTTGTCCCAAGAATATTGTGGACTCTCCCAACCTTCATTAAAAAATTTTTTTTCAGAAAATGAGTGGATCCACCTACCCTTGAATAGGTTTAAGAACAGTTTGCCACAGACTTGTTTGCACCATTGTTGTTGAATGTATTTCATGTTTTGTTATTACTGGGGCTGGCTTGGTGGTAGAGCATCTGAGTTCCCTGGTTGAACCCCCAGTTTCTCCCAATAAAAGAATCAGGTGGTAGATGTTCTGAAAGACCTCCATCTGACACCCTGAAGAGCCGTTTCCAGTTTGTGTAAACATTATTGATCTTGATGGACCGAGGGTCTGATTTAGTATAAGCCAACAGGGTCTGGTGTTCATGTGCATTCTTGCTATTTTACAAACCCTTTTACCTCAGCTGGTTCTGGTGGGTTTTCCTGTTTCAGACTTTTCTCTGTGATACACCTCTGAAGATGCCAGCCACAGATGCAGGCGAAATGTTAGGAACAAAATCCACCAGACCACGGCCACACAGCCCGGAAAACCCACCAGAACCAGTTGAATCCAGCCGTGAAAGCCTTCGACAATACCTTTTACCTCAGCCTGCATAGCCTGTGTCCCACCAAGCCAAGTCACCCATGGAGGTTCATAAGAGGCAGGCTGAGATCTCCTGTTGTTGTGGCCAGCTAAAGACTCTCAAAGTGGAGGAGGGTCTGTTGTGCCCCTGGACTATTCAATAACAATACTCTGTATTCAATTGATTTCTCTATTATGAAACAGCATCAGAAATAAGCATTTAGACTTCTATTGCCAGAACTAAGCATAGCCAGTATTGCAGCCACCATTATACCCCACATTATCCCCGCATTTTTATGTATTTATTTTTATGTATTTATTATTAGTTTTATATACTACCCTCCCCCTGAGGGCGGTTCACAACAGGTTAAAACAAACATTAAAACATAATTTAATATCAATTATATAAAAACAGAACCCATTTTAAAATGTGGATGGCGTCTGACTACTCCCCTCCCCCCCCCTTGTGCCCACGGGAGGCCAGATGACATGGTAGATGTATTTTTAACCAGGCTGGCCAAAAGCCTGGCGGAACAGGTCTGTCTTGCAGGCCCTGCGGAAACTCTGTAACTCCCGCAGGGCCCTGATCTCCCTAGGGAGCCTGTTCCACCAGGTAGGGGCCAGGGCTGAAAAGGCCCTGCCCCTCGTCGAGGCCAGCCTGATCATTTTGGGCATGCCATGTCACCCCACCCCTGCCTACCAGTTCCCAAGGGAAAGGCACCCCTCCAGTCCCACAGTCCAGAGAAGAAGAAACTGCCTTTCCACCCACACCCACCCCCAGCCCCAGGGTCAGAACAATCTACATTCCACACTACTGAGAGAGCTGCAACAGCTGGTATCTAATGAGCTGATAAGGCCTGAGAAGCAAAGCAGGAAAACAGAAGCACAGCAGGGAGGGGGAGTGAGGAGAGCAGGGTTCCCACATCCCAGGCAGGAGACAAAAGACATGACAGGATCAAACAGGGGTTGATCATGTCAGGGTTTTTAGAGGGCTCCCATAGGCCGCTGCTCATGACTTCTGCACTGTGCTTGGCTTGATGGGTTGCCAGGTATGCAGACATGTGGATTTTCTGAGGGAAGCATTGGAAATATTTGCTAGCCCACGAGGAACTGCTCTGGCAGGTGCTAATGTTGTGATTCCACAGATGCATTTGTTCCAAATGCTTTGAGGCCAAAGGTGTTTTCATTGGTTCCTCTCCCCTTCAGTCATTGGATTACACTATGGTGTAGGAGGTTAAGAGCTCATGTATCTAATCTGGAGGAACCGGGATTGATTCCCAGCTCTGCCGCCTGAGCTGTGGAGGCTTATCTGGAGAATTCAGATTAGCCTGTACACTCCCACACATGCCAGCTGGGTGACCTTGGGCTAGTCACAGCTTCTCGGAGCTCTCTCAGCCCCACCTACCTCACAGGGTGTTCATTGTGAGGGGGGAAGGGCAAGGAGATTGTAAGCCCCTTTGAGTCTTCTGCAGGAAAGAAAGGGGGGGATATAAATCCAAACTCTTCTTCTTCTTCTAATTGGATTACACTGTTGAAAGAAAAGCAGACATACGAGAAAACAAAAGAACTTCATTGTGGGACTGAAACCCTTTGTATGTGTTGTTATTTGCAGTGCATGCCAAGACAGTCATGGGCACAAGAGCCAAGCAGGCGAGCTCATTAAGTATTTAAAAAATGTATATGTTTAAACAGACTGATAAAGGAGCATTGGAAATCTGCAAGATGAGCGAATATCTTATAACTTCTTCCGCAGGTGCGAGGATAGCTACAAGTCATGGACTTTCTGTCCTGCTTCTTGTTTGTGGCTTTGTGAAGGGTGCTTTGCTTTAATCTAAAAAGTGCTGACTTTTTCCAATATCACTTTCTCTTCTTAAAGCAAAGAGCAAATCGCCTGTAAAACCTACGGAGCGGACTGCAAAGTTGACCCTAACTTCCAACCACCACCCTGCACCCAATGTACTCTAACTCTCTACACAAAAGGAGCACCTTCGTCAGGACACACACAAAAAACACAAAAACAAAACATGAAATACATTTTGTTTAAAAAAGGAGAGAAGACGTATACCAGGTTGTCTTCATTTGCAACTTCCTTTGGAACACAATGCTGGTCTTTTGCGTGAGGGGAATGCGCATGGGGTAATCGAGTGCTGTTCAACGGGGCAACGTTTTTCTTTTCTTCTTCTTTTTTTTGGTTAACAAAAGGAAGCATCAAATCTCCTTGACCGTCCAGGGGTCGGCTGCTGTCTTTGGTGTTCTCAAAACTGGATGTTTGCTTTTATACTTTGAAAAGCGCTGCTCTATACAGAATGGGGAGGGGACCTAAACTCCTCTCAAAACCCCAACTATAAACCTGCCCAGCATACCAGAACTACCCCAGCGGTCTCACTCTCACTGCACTGGATGGGAATGCAGTTGTGCGTATTTGGAAAGTTATTTTTTTAATTGCTTAGATGGCAAATGTGTCAAGAAATCAAAACGACTCATTGTCCATGAGGACTATATTTCTGGAAGGCAAGGAAGTGTTGACATCTCTCTTGAACATTCTTGTTGATTTTTTTTTCCATCCTGGTTTGGTTTCTCACTTTTGTTTCTGTTTGAGAATGGCAGTTGCTGGCCTTGGCTTAATTCTGTGAAGCATTTGAAGGTTTCTATAAATACATATTTTTCTTTGTGTGTGTCCTCTATTTTCGCAACTCCTGTATATGCAAATTTAACTTAAATTCTGTAAATTGCTTCCAGTACTTGTGCTATAACTTCAGAGCAGACATTCTGTGGTCCATCCTGCAAGCCAGTTTTGAATATTCTCTCAGTGTGGTGCCACCAACTGACATCTCCATTTCCTTTTCAATAAAAGCTTTCATTTTAATTTGTAATTCAAAGCTGTGTGGGATTTTGTAATTCATGCCTTCATTTTCCACTGGTCTGAGCCCTCACAGATGGGAGTGCAGCCCTCTGTTTACTCTGTAAAAATGCACATTAAAATTTGTTATGGTCTCCGAGCAGTGACTTATTTGAGTTGTGTGTATGCCATGTTGGAATCATTTGCTGAATACTTTTAATTTATGATGCTTATTGGTGTGGCAGTGGTCATATTGCTGGAAAAAATGGAGTTCTACTGCAAGCTCAATTCCAGCAGGAATTTTTATAACAGAATGTTTTGGTTTTGTGTTCTGGACATGAAAGCACATTTTGTTAGGGTCTGTAAAGGATTAAAAGTGAACCTGGAAGACAGACAGTGACATAGGACTATTTTACCAATTGGGAGATGTCTAGAAATCATTCACATCTTCATAGTGCCTGCACAAATGAACCATAAAAACAAAAGTTTTCATAAGAACGGTTCGTACGCATGATCACTGCACAATACTCCATTCCCCCTCCAAACCCTCATCAATTTACTTACAATCTCACATGACAAGATACTGGAGGGATTCACACATGACTCACAATTAACACTTCATTTGAAATCCAAAGGGCCAGATTGCACTATGTAATAACATCTGCATCATTATTTCTAGTGTGACTTTGCTCAAGGCCTGTCGGCAAAAGCAGCACCATCATTTAAGCAATCACCTCTGTATCTCTAGGCACATCTGTGTTACAACTGTAGTATTTTCTGCATACACCATTTACAGCACGTTTAGGCTGGAAATAACATGTTTGGGGTGCTGTGTGGTTTCCTGATTGTATGGCTGTGTTCTAGCAGCATTCTCTCCTGATGTTTCGCCTGCATCTGTGGCTGGCATCTTCAGAGGATCTGATGGGAAAGGGAAAGGCTAGAAGGGAAACCATCAGATCCTCTGAAGATGCCAGCCACAGATGCAGGCGAAACGTCAGGAGAGAATGCTGCTAGAACACGGCCATACAGCCGTGTTCCATATTTAAAATGTAGGCAACTGTGAGGATCAGTATTTTTGCTT
>NW_025950797.1:0-12915 GCF_021028975.2 Sphaerodactylus townsendi
GGGGCTGGGGCGGAAAACTCAGATTTTGCACCAGGCTGCATTTTTCCTAGAAACACCTCTGGAACAAGCTGACCTTAAAGATGCAGAGAGGCTGTTCAGATGAAACATAAAACCCGCTTGATTTCACAGGACAGACCTTTTTAAGACTGTAGTCTATCCGGTCCTGTATGTAATTGTTCTGATCCAGTGGAACAGCCTTTCTGAGGACTCTATGAGGTTGTGTTTTTTTTTTTAAGAAACAAAGGCACTCCCAAATATCTGTGTCCTGGTGCACACACACAGAGAGAGAGAGAGACCACAGCATTTCTATTCCTGAGCTGCTACAGCAATGCCTTTTCCTGACCGCCAAAATCCCAGAATTTGAGGTGGAATATAGCAACCCTGTCACTTTTGAATCCTGAATCTGACGCCGTTGGCAGCTGTTCAGAGAAATCCACCATGCGTTTGACAAAGCCGCTTACGAGTCGCGCTCACAAGAACAAGCATTATGTGCTCTTGCGATAGCTGCATTCTCGCAATATTTTTTTCCCAACGTTTTCACACCGAGCCATCTGTGCCCTCACGCTATTTTAACCTGTTTTCTGCCAAACCATCTGGGTTTGGTGCGGCGGCTTTAACCCTCGCCTGCCAAAAAGTCTGTTCTTCTGAGCAGAGCACCCATCAAGTGAGAGTACTGTGGATGCAGCTCTCAAAACTGCAGGGTCTATTTTGAAAAGCCGGGCAAAGGGGTGGGTGCCAAAGCTAGCAGCTTTGAACTGCAGTGAGAAATTGACCCTGGCTGTGTGAAATCACGTTAGACTTCGTTGGCTTTGTTTGCTCTGTATTTTCTCAGGCCCCTTCCGCACGTGCAGAATAATGCGCTTTCAATCCACTTTCAGTGCACTTTGCAGCTGTGCAGAATAGTAAAATCCACTTGCAAACAATTGTGAAAGTGGATGTAAAGTGCATTATTCTGCACGTGCGGAAGGGGCCTTGAACTGCCTTGTAGTGAATGAGCCCCCTGGTCCATCAAGGCCAATACTGACAACTCAGACTGGCAGCAGGTCATTGAAAGTCTTTCATACCACTTGTTGCCTCGTTCTTTTAACTGGAGAGGCTGGGGATCAAACTTGGGACCTTGTGCATGCCAAGCAGATTCTCTTTCTCTGAGCCACAGCAGTTCTTGGACAAAGAAAGGCCTTTCCCAATGAGCACATATTGGTGTTGTGGTTTAAACAAGAGATGCCAGAGATCGCAACTAAGGTCCCCTAAACAGAGCCCACACAGCACTGTGGATGGAAAGTGTAGGAGTTGTGTGCAGTGGTTACAGAGCTTGTTGATATTCATTGGTGGTTTAGAGCGAAGGACCCTGTCAGGAGAACCAGGTTTGATTCCCTGCTCTTGCATGACTTCGGTGTCAGAATCCTGTCTGGTGAACTGGATTTGTTTCCTGGCTTCTCCACACGAAGCCTGCTGGGTGACCTTGGGCCAGTCATAGTTCTCTCAGAACTCTTTCAGCCGCACCGACCTCACAAGATGGCTGTTGTTGGGAGAGGAAGAGAAAGGCGTTCATAAGCTACTTTGAGACTCCTTGCAGGAGAGAAACTCTTCTCTTTTTTCTAGGACCATGGGCCCTTTCCCCACTTACCTTTGTCCGAGGGTTGCTGCGCGCAATTCCCAGCGTGCGCAATTCCTGGCACGCGCCCTGGCTTCCCCACGACCCCGCGCAGAGTGTGGGGTTATCAAAAGGTGCCATTTCAAAAGGCGCCAGGAATTACGTGCGCTGAGGGGGCGCGAGAGAGGCAGCGTCGGAGCGGCTGCGTTCTCGCCGCCCCTGAAGTGGGGAGTGCAGCTGGACCCTGCGCTACTTGAGGAGAGTAGCGTGGGGCTTAAGGTAAGTGGGGAAAGGGCCATGGACAATCCATGTTCAAATCCCCATGTCTGCAGTGGAAGTGGACTGGGTGACCTTAGGCCATCACAAACTCTCAGTCTGGTCTACGTCACAGGGTTGTTGTGAGGAAACAGAGGAGGGGAGAATTGTGTTCAAAACTGCTTTTAAGTTCAGCCATGGAGAAAAGTGAGAGAAATAAATGTAAACAGTTGAATACACTGTGCTCTACTGCTCAGCCACAGTCCTCTGGAAGGATTAGTAGGACCAACAGGTGAATTTTTTTTAATGGGAGCCCACTCCTCTGGGCTTCAGCAACTGAAATGGATTCTAATTTTCTTCCACAAGAGCTGCCCATCACTCCTGTGGCCTCCTGTTATCTGGCTGCCCGAATCCCGTCCCTTCACCTACAGAGGTGGGATCCAACCAGTTCTCACCACTTCTCTAGAAGTGGCTACTAATTTTTTTCTGAGTGTCGAGAAGGGGTTACTAAAGCAACCTCCCTGCCCAATAGGGACTGGAGGAGCGTGTGTGCGGTGGCGCCACTGTTTGAATCCCACCACCATCGGAACCTGTTATTAAAATTTTTGGATCCCACCCACTGCCCATGCACCCTTCTCTGACCTCTCCTGTATCCTTGTCCTCACCTCGAAAGCTTGTAAACACTGCAACAATGAATGCCAAAGAACAATAATAGCAACAGCTTTTGTTGGCTTTCTAACTGCAGCTCCTCCAGAGTAAGCCAGCTGTTGATTACAGGCGCACATTCAAAGAGAGGGAGTCCCAGAGGCCTGGTTGCACAGGCCGTGCGTGTGCTTGTAACCCGACTGAAAGGAAGCAAAAGTTGACACCTCATGCGAGTTTTAATTGTTCCGTGATTCACCAGCCAGTAAATGCAGCATACAGTGAACATGAATTCAAATAAGCACTCGGAGAGAAGAAGCATGCTTTGGGGGAGGGGGGTTGATGATGCGTGCACACAGTGGTGGTCTTAGTCATTCATGGGCAAAAAACTATGATGTGGTTTCAGAATTGCTAACTCTGCAGCCACCAACAGACTCTGCAGCAGTCTGTTACACAATATATGGACAATATATATCCCAAACATTTCCCTCTCTCTGGACACAGTGTGTAACAGACTTCCCTCTGTGCTACACCTCTGAAGATGCCAGCCACAGATGCAGGTGAAACATTAGGAACAAGATCCACCAGACCACGGCCACACAGCCTGGAAAACCCACCAGAACCAGTTGAATCCGGCCGTGAAAGCCTTCGACAATACAATAAATAAACACATTTTCCTGGTACTATCCTCCAGTGAATTGCCCTGACCTGGATGGGCAAGGCTAGCTCAGTCTCTCCAGATCTCAGAATTTAAGCGAGGTTGGCCCTGGTTAGTAATTGGATGGGAGGCCACCGAGGTCATGACAGGATCACTAGAAACAGATGGACCTGTCTCTATTTTGGGATGAAGCATGGAGAGGAGACAGCCAGCAGCTGTTAAATATTGAACATCAAAATTATGTTCCTTGGGGGTGGAAGGTGGCCTGGCATAGCCTGACCTCATCCGCAGCTAAGCAGGGTCAGTACTTGGAAGTGAGGCCTCCAAGGAACACCATGAGAGCCAGCGTGGTGTAGTGGTTAAGAGCAGGTGGATTCTAATCTGGAGAACCGGGTTTGATTCCTCACTCCTCCACCTGAGTGGCAGAGGCTTATCTGGTGAACCAGACATGTTTCTGCACTCCTACATTCCTGCTGGGTGACCATGGGCTACTCACAATTCTCTCAGCCCCACCTACCTCACAAGATGTCTGTTGTGGGGAGAGGAAGGGAAAGGAGCTTGTAGGCCACCTTGAGTCTCCTTACAGGAGAGAAAGATGGGATATAAATCCAGAACTACTACTACTACTACTACTACTACTACTACTACTACTACTACTACTACTACTTCTTCTTCTTCTTCTTCTTCTTCTTCTTCTTCTTCTTCTTCTTCTTCTTCTTCTTCTTCTTCTTCTTCTTCTTCTTCTTCTTCTTCTTCTTTGCAGAGGAAGGTCATGGAAAACCATCTCTGCTTCTCAGTTGCTTGAAATCCCCTTGCTGGAGTCACAAGCTGGAGTTGTCTGCAACTTGATGGTACTCTACACACACACACGTTATGTTCTTTACTTCCTCTACAATCATCACTTAGAAAACCAGAAAGCTTTGAATCTAGATGTTCACCACCCTGGGTGTCCTAAACACCATAATACAACCCGGGACGGGACCTCTGATCCTCTTTGCTGATGTTCACTCTTCTCCCATTCCTTTCCAACGATGCACTTCTTGATTACAGCAACCAGTTTGAACAAATGGCTTTGTCTGGCGGGAGACAAGAAAAAGGGAACACCAGGTATCTTGTACAGTGAAACACCTGTCAGGAGGAGCCGTAAGTAGTAATATGGGGTCCCATCAAGAGGCGGATTATAGAAAACTTCAGGAGTGCAATGGAGAGAAAAAGACAACTCCTGTTGGAGACGACTGAAGAACCCAACATCAGCTTCTTGACTTCTGACAGAAAGATGTCAATAAAGGACCGGCTTGCCTTCCCCTCTCCAAGAGATCTTGCCCGTAACATCTGTTAATGCAGGGAGCCAGTGTTGCCTGGGGAGACATTCGCACAGAAAAAGAATAGAAGCTGAGGCAGGTTTGCAGGGATTTTGAGTCATCTGGTGAAATGCATGGCCTTGGCAGGATGCGTTCTTGGCCAGATCCTTTTAAGACAGTAAAGAAAGGAGAAGGCTGAGAAGCATCAGCTGGGGAAAGCATTTTTTAAAAAACACAGCCACCGTTTTTGTGGGTGGGGAGAAGTCACAGGCTTTAATTGGTGAAATTAATCAACTGAAGCTTTCATTGCAAGTCCAGCTGAAATTTGCTACATGACGATGTACTTGAAGGGCAACAGGTATATTTGGTATACACTGGCGTAATGCCCACTGGGCAAGGTGGGCAGCTGCCCAGGGCATCACCTTGTGGGGGGCATCAAAATGCTGGGTTCGTTTTTGGGTATTTTAGTGGTTTTCCATTTTTGGCCTGCAGGGGGCGCAGTTTTTAGGCTAGCGGCACCAAATTTTCCGCTTATCATCAGGAGACTGTCCTTATGCTACCCCACAAGTTTGGTGAGGTTTGGTTCAGGGAGTCCAAAGTTATGGACTCCCAAAAGGGTTGCCCCTATCCACCATTGTTTCCAATGGGAGCTAATAGGAGATAGGGGCTACAGTTTTGAGGGTCCATAACTTTGGCCCCCCTGAACCAAACTGCACCAAACTTGGGGGGTATCATTAGGGCAGTCTCCTGATGAGACCCCTAAAGTTTTGAGACTGTGCCTTCAGAAATGTGCCCCGCACAGCCTGCAACCCCCATTGACAGCAATGCAGAAAAACTCAGTACAGAACAAAGATTCTTGGAAGCAAATTTCTGGGATGTTTCCACTACCCAGAGTGCACTTTACCCCAGATGTATCGGCATTTTAAAATTTCAGGGTATCATCCCTAGGAGATGATTTACTTCCCCCAAGTTAGGTGCAGTTTGAAAGTTCGAGAATTGCCAAAGTTATGGACCCTCAAAACTGTAACCCCAATCTCCCTATTAGCTCCCATTGGAAACAATGGGGAATAGAACACCCTTTGGGAGTCCATAACTTTTGACTCAGAACCAAACATCACCAAACTTGGGGAGTAGCATAAGGACAGTCTCCTGATGATATGCTGAAATTTAGGTGCTGCTATGTCTAAAAATGCACCCCCTGCAGGCACCAATGTCCTGGTGCAAAAGAAAAATTGGTCGTGGTGGAGTGGCCGCCCATGGGGGGGCGGGGGGGGGGCATCCAACTCAGGTTTTGCCCAGGGCTACAGTTTGCCCAGGGCTGCCTCGTTACGCCCCTGTTGGTATATAATCCTGTCAAGCAAAGTAACGGGCGGAAATGTGGATTGTGCGGCACATCAAATTAGAATAGTTTATCTCTCAAAAGAGCAGCCGTTTTACTTCAGAAGTTCATAAAAACATAAGCGGAACTTTACTTAACCTGAGAAAGAAAACATACAGTATATACATGAACAAAGCATCACAAATGGCTAGTTACAATTTGGTTGTGTTACAATATCTTATAGTATAGTCAGAGCACATTTCTTTATCATTTGGTTTACAACAGTATACAGAGCACAGAGCACATCTTTTCTCTTGGTTAGTCAGTCAGGCAGTGTCCTAGTGTATGGTGAGGGAACAGAACACTACCAACGGATTTTAACTGTCACCTTTAGACAGTGGTGGGATCCAAAATTTTTAGTAACAGGTTCCCATGTGGTGAGATTCAAACTGTGGCGTAGCACCAGTGGGG
Source organism: Sphaerodactylus townsendi (assembly GCF_021028975.2). NCBI lineage: Eukaryota > Metazoa > Chordata > Lepidosauria > Squamata > Sphaerodactylidae > Sphaerodactylus > Sphaerodactylus townsendi. The sequence continues at coordinate 6,240 of NW_025950797.1, forward strand.
CTGGGTGGGGCACAACGGAGGCATGGCCGGGCATTCCGGGGGCGTGGCATTCCTGGGCAGGGCTGGGGCAAGGACGCAGCCACTGTGCCGGTCCTTGGGTGGGAAACGAATGCACGCAGGCGCAGGCTGCCACGCACGCCGGTGCACCTCCTGCTAGACTGCTTCAAGTTCTGCGCGCTACTGCTGAGAGGAGGGGCGTAACTAAGGCAAAAATCATGTGGCAAAATCACCCATTAGTAACCCCCTCTCGGCACACACAAATAATTAGTAACCTACTCTCGGGAACCTGTGAGAACCTGCTGGATCCCACCTCTGCCTTTAGAATGTTCGTGCAGCTTCCCAGAATTCCATGTTGCTCTTGCTGCTGAAGGAACATATGCCTGGAAGCTTCTCTGGTCATAGCTTCTCCACCTATCCCACAAATTAGACGAAGGGTCCAAGCCTGTTCTTCTCTCTGACATCAATCCTGGTTAGTCTTTGGATGGGAGACCAGCAAGGAGTCCAGGGTTGCTACACAGAGGCAGGCAAATGGCAAACCACCTCTCTTCATCTCTTGCCTTGAAAACCTGATGAGGTTTCCAAACCATAAGAAGAAGAAGAGTTGGATTTATACCACACTTTTCTCTACCTTTAAAAAGCCTTGAAGCAGCTTACAAAACTCCTTCCCTGCAACAGACTCCTTGTGAGGCAGGTAAGGCTCAGAGAGTTCTGAGAGAACAGACACTAACCCAAGGTCACCCAACAGGAATATAGGAGTGGGGAAACAAATCCAGTTCGCCAGATTAGAGTCCGTCATTCCTGTGGAGGAGTGGGGAATCAAACCTGATTCTTCAGATTAGAGTCCACTGTATTTAACCACTACACCATATTGTGACTGGTTGGCTCCAACCACCAAGCACATTCACCCACCCTTGTGAATTTGCACCCCGAGCCTGAGGCAGCATGGCCCGGATAACAACTTTCCCCACCTCAGTGGACGCCCCAAGCAGAACGTGAGCATTGCAAACCTAACCAGCCATGTTACTTCTGCAGCAATCTCCCTGCAATGCAGAGGTGTATCTAGGGAAAATGCAGCCCGGTGCAAAATCTGAGTTTTCCATCCCCACCTCTCAATATGGATGGCTGCCCTCCCACACCACGACCAAACAAGAAGTCACTGTATGGACCTGGAGGGGGGTGTGGGGGGCCATTTTCCACACACCCCCACATGACTAAATGCCCACAGTGTGGGGCAGTGATGGGATCCAAAAATTTTAGTAACAGGTTCCCATGGGGGTGGGATTCAAACTGTGGCATAGTGCCAATGGGGCTGTGCAGGGCACAACTGGGATGGGGGCAGGCATTCCGGGGGCGGGGCATTCCTGGGCGGGGCTGTGGCAAGGACGCAGCCGCTGCACCGGTCCTTGGGCGGGAAACGAACACACGCAGGCGCAGGCTGCCACACACGCTGGTACACCTCCTGCTAGACTGCTTCAAGTTCTGCGTGCTACTGCTGAGAGGAGGGGCGTACCTAAGGCAAAAATCACATGGCAAAATCACCAATTAGTAATCCCCTCTCGGCACACACAAATAATTAGTAACCTACTCTCTGGAACCTGTGAGAACCTGCTGGATCCCACCTCTGGTGTGGGGACATTTGACCCCTATACGTCCCTTTGGGTGGTATGCCCCTGCTCCAATGCATGGACTATCCCACTCTGTGCTTTTAGATGCCATGAAACTCTGCCTTGGAGAAGCCTGGGGAAGGTCTGTCGCCCCTGACCAGTTGCATGCGAGGACGCTGGAGCCTGCTTACCCTTCCTGGCCTCTTGAGCGCTCTGAAGGTCGGACGCAGAAGTTATGCCTTCCAGGACACTAGAATGTGGATCAAATTGCACGGCTTCCTCGTGCACCTTTCTCTGGCTGCAGCAGCTGATGCTTTCAGGAAGGGAAACTGCAAATCCTCGGGTAAATCCTATCCCTGACTTGGCCACAGACCCTCCTCCCGGGTCTTCTGTGCTTGCATGCTGCAAATGCAAAGAAGAGGAATACGTCCAGTCTTTCCCAAGTATCAGTTCCATGCAGAGATTAGTGCTGCACAGAGATTGCAGAGAACTCCCATTTTCAGAGGCAGTAAACCTCTGAATTCCAGTGCCAGGAGACACCATCAGGGGAAGGTCTTGCCCTCTATGTCCTGTTTTTGGATCTCCAAAGGAATTGGTAGGTCACTGTGTGAGACAGGATGCTGGACTAGATGGACCAGTGGTCTGATCTAGCAGGGCTCTTCTTATACTCTTTGGTCCCTTAACACCTGATATATTCAGACTGGCAGAAAGAGGTATGTGCGTGTGCCCCCAGGGCGACCCCATAAGGTTTTCAAGGCAAGAGACATTCAGAGGTGGTTTGCCTGTGGAGAGCGTTCTGAGAGAACTGGGACTGGCCCAAAATCACTCAGCAGGTTTTGTATGGAGGAGCCGGGAATCGAACCTGGTACCTCAGATTAGAGTCCTCCATTTTCAGCCATTGCCCCACATTGACTAAGAGGATCGACCCTTTTAAAGCGTGCTGGGCTGACGGACAAAGGAGCTGAAATGATGAGAAGTCATAAAACTAAGTAAAGGTATTGGGTCTTGAGAAACCAATGGGCTCACTCTGTATTTGGGGTGGAGGGTTATCATGGTCCTACGAACCTTTCAATTAGCAGTTGCAGACTACCCACCAGTAGGGGCAGTATAGAACAAATCTAGTGGTTCCCAGTGGTAACTCTGGTGACTCCCATAAAGAAAGCACAGGTTCACATCCCCTTTATGAATTATGTTGGGAGTCCTCCTTCTCCCCAAATTAATCAGGAAGCAAGATCTTGTGCAGGCAGTGGGTGTCGTTTTTAAGCAATGCGTCCATGCCAGTGCTAGCAGCTGCGGGCTACTAAATAATAATTAGAAATAAGGAAGGTTCTAGAAGATTCTAGAACTTGACGTAGCTCCTGTGGATGAATGGGTGGAAAGCAGAAAGGAAGAAATACTGTTCTGCGGCAGCTGTGCTTGGCTCACAGTTGTGGGGCAGGATTGACTGCTGAACCTTTTTACTCAAAGGAGCTGGATGGCTCAGACTAGCTGAATCTTGTAACATCTCAGAAGCTAAGCAAGGCTGGTTTGGGTTAGTATTTGGGTGAGAGACCACCAAGGAATACCTGGTGGCGCAGAGGCAGGCAATGGCAAAGCACTTGAAAGTCTCTTGCCAAGAAGAAGAAGGAGGAGGGGGAGGAGGAGGAGGAGGGGGAGGAGGAGGAGGAGATTGGATTTATACCCCACCTTTCTCTCCTGTAAGGAGACTCAAGGAGACTTATAAGCTCCTTTCCCTTCCTCTTCCCGCCACAACAGACAGCTTGTGAGGTAAGTGAGGCTGAGACTTTCAAGGGAACTGTGACTAGCCCAAGGCCACCCAGCAGGAATGTTGGAGTGCGGAAACACATCTGGTTCACCAGATAAGCCTCTGGCGGGAGGGAATCAAACCCGGTTCTTCAGATTAGAATCCACCTGCTCTTAACCACTACACCATGCTGGCGCTCTGAGAGCTGAAGATTTTCAAGAGCACTGCTGTGGAAATTGTGCATCCCATAGCCAAACTTGCCTTTATTTGCTTGCCTGCAAACACAGAACCTGCAAGAAGAACCTGACCAACTGCTCTTACTGAGCCTCGGAGCTAGCTGATGCTTGGTTATTTATTTACCATCTTGGATACATCCTCAAGTATACCATATTGGAAACACACAATGGCAAAGTGAACATTGGGGTGCTGTGTGGTTTCCGGGCTGTATGACCGTGTTCTAGCAGCATTCTCTCCTGACGTTTCGCCTGCATCTGTGGCTGGCATCTTCAGAGGATCTGATGGTAGGAATGGAAAGCAAGTGGAGTGTATGTACTATGAGGTCAAAACTACTTGCTTTCCATTCCTACCATCAGATCCTCTGAAGATGCCAGCCACAGATGCAGGCGAAACGTCAGGAGAGAATGCTGCTAGAACACGGCCATACAGCCCGAAAACCACACAGCACCCAAGTGATTCCGGCCGTGAAAGCCTTCCACAATACAAAGTGACCATTATTTTAACAATTAAATACCAATTTGGAAGCACGTGTTGTGCTGATGTCCTTCCAGATTAGAGGCCTCCATTGTCCCAATCTAGCTGTACTTCTGAAATTGCAACGGGTTTATGTATACAGCTGCCCGGTACTTTTTGGTCAAGTAGCGATCCCATTGTCCTTAGAACAGTTGGAACCATCCTAGAAGCTCTGCCTCAGGGCAACAGGTTCGTCTCCCACTGCAGAGCCTGGCTTTGAAATGCTAGACCCAGGTTTACTTTTTCGGTTGCTTTTCTCCGACACGCCATTCCTGGCATTGCTGAGAGTCTTTAAAGAGAACAGGAGTCGCAGGGGCCCGTTTCATCTCCTCTGGCTCCGAACAGGTGTTTTAGGGGCTGACTTTCAGGGTGTGTAAATCTGGGGCATTAAGTTGTCCACCCTTCTGAAACAAATTAGCTGGGTCGAAGATTCGGGTTACCACGATAGCAGACGTTTACTACAGGCTGGTCAAGTTGTACCAGTGGTCGACAGCTTGGCCTAAAGCACAAACCGCAGAGCATTGCAGAGCTGAAACAAAACATTTGAGAGAAGAGGAGAAGAGATTGAATTGCATATCTCCAGGCTGTAAGGAAGTGTGTGTTTGCGTTGGGGAGGAGCGGCGGGATATGACAGCCAGCAGCTGCAATGGGAGCTTATGAATTCTCCTTGTAATTCAGGTACTCCAAGCTAGGTCCTAACCCACATGGACCTGCCTTTGCAAACTGAGCCTGGCGGAAAGTCAGATTCAGCATGCAGTCTGACTGGGACTGGCAGCTTTCGAGCTCTTTCTTGTTGTCTTTTTAATTATCGTAAAATCATAGAGTTGGAAGAGACCCCGAGGGCCATCAAGTCCAACCCCCCGCAATGCAGGAAGGAACACACATAAGAACATAAGAACATAAGAACTAACCTGCTGGATCAGACCAGAGTCCATCTAGTCCAGCACTCTGCTACTGGCAGTGGCCCACCGGGTGCCTTTTGGGAGCTCACATGCAGGATGTGAAAGCAAGGGCCTTCTGCTGCTGCTGCTCCTGAGCACCTGGTCTGCTAAGGCATTTGCAATCTCAGATCAAGGACGATCAAGATTGACAGCCATAGATCGACTTCTCCTCCATAAATCTGTCCAAGCCCCTTTTAAAGCTATCCAGGTGAGTGGCCATCACCACCTCCTGTGGCAGCATATTCCAAACACCAATCACACGTTGCGTGAAGAAGTGTTTCCTTTTATTAGTCCTAATTCTTCCCCCCAGCCTTTTCAATGGATGCCCCCTGGTTCTAGTATTGTGAGAAAGAGAGAAAAATTTCTCTCTGTCAACATTTTCTACCCCATGCATAATTTTATAGACTTCAATCATATCCCCCCTCAGACGTCACACAATCAAAGCACTCCTGGTGGCCATCCAGCCTCTCTTTAAAAACCTCCAAAGAAGGAGACTCCACCACACTCCAAGGTAGTGCATTCCACTGTCCAACAGCCCTTCTTACTGTCAGGAAGCTTTCCCTGATGTTTAGGTGGAATCTCTTTTTCTTCACCTTGAACCCATGACTCCTGGTCCTAGTCTCTGGAGCAGCAGAAAACAAGCTTGCTCCCTCACCAACATGACATCCCTTCAGATATCTAAACATGACATTTAAACATGGTTATCATGTCACCTCTTAACCTTCTCTTCACCAAACTAAATGTACCCAGCTCCCTGGGAGCAGCAGTGGCGTAGGAGGTTAAGAGCTCGTGTATCTAATCTGGAGGAACTGGGTTTGATTCTCTGCTCTGCCGCCTGAGCTGTGGAGCCTTATCTGGGGAATTCAGATTAGCTTGTACACTCCCACACACGCCAGCTGGGTGACCTTGGGCTAGTCACAGCTTCTCGGAGCTCTCTCAGCCCCACCCACCTCACAGGGTGTTTGTTGTGAGGGGGGAAGGGCAAGGAGATTGTCAGCCCCTTTGAGTCTCCTGCAGGAGAGAAAGAGGGGATATAAATCCAAACTCTTCTTCTTCTCTTCTTCTTCATTCTGTGGTTGTTCCATTTCTTTTTTTTAAACTCCATGGATCCTATGCAATGAAGCGTCAAAGGAGCAGCAGTGGCGGAGTGGTTAAGAGCAAGTGTACTCTAATCTGGAGGAACCAAGTTTGATTCCCCGCTCTGCCGCTTGAGCCGTGGAGGCTTATCTGGAGAATTCAGATTAGCCTGTACACTCCCACACACGCCAGCTGGGTGACCTTGGGCTAGTCACAGCTTCTCGGAGCTCTCTCAGCCCCACCTACCTCACAGGGTGTTTGTTGTGAGGGGGGAAGGGCAAGGAGATTGTCAGCCCCTTTGAGTCTCCTGCAGGAGAGAAAGGGGGGATATAAATCCAAACTCCTCCTCCTCCTCCTCCTCCTCCTCCTCCTCCTCTTCTTCTTCTTCTTCTTCTTCTTCTTCTTCTTCTTCTTCTTCTTCTTCTTCTTCTTCTTCTTCTTCTTCCCTAAGTCTCTCTTGATCAATTGATCTGCAGCAGTCAACAGATTTTTTTCATCCCCTTAACTTGCTCAGGAGTCTTTAGCCCAGGGGTAGGGAACCTGCGGCTCTCCAGATGTTC
>NW_025950798.1:0-2500 GCF_021028975.2 Sphaerodactylus townsendi
TTTTTCTTGGTTCTTGGCTCCCTCTATTGTCCTTTCCAGGTTCCCCTTCCTAGAACACCCAACATCCAGACTGGATCTTCTAGAGGTCCCAACCTCTTTGGGCCTGCCGGCACCTTTGGAATTCTGACACAGTGTGTTGGGTGCAGGCCCAAAATGGCTGCTACAAAACGGGTGATATATGGTGTGAGTTGGGAGATCTGCATGGGCCAGCCAGTCTTCTATCAGATGGAGAAGTGTTTATTGCTGAGGCATGAAAATGTTGGAAAAAATGCCTATATTTGATGGGGGGAATATGGCCAAAGAATGGTGTGAAAATGGAACCCCAGTTTTGAGGTGCACAAATGAGATGTAAAATCAAAACAGGGGCTCCAAGATAGAAAGAGCAGGGATGAGAAATTCTCAATCATTCTTGTTGTTCATGCCTTGCGCACCTCTTTCCTCACTGATGTCGAGAGGTCCATTTTGTCTGACGGTCGGCATTATGAAAAATAACAACATTGGACAGCCTTTGGACCAAATGGAGGTCCTTTTTTGTTTTGTTTTTTAGTGTCGGGGGGGGGGGCGCTTCTCTGCCATCAAATCCTGCAGGATTCCTTAACGTTTTATGCATCACTTGAAGCGTGAGCGATTCTGTTCTGGCTGAGTCGGATGTTTTGTTGAAAGTCACTTGTGCAAGGAACCCACCCCCCTCCCACCGAAGCATAAGGAACTCCCAGACACGCACCTCACACCGTCCCTGGGAGCACACGAAGAAAGATGAAACAACAGCAAAGGGGCCACTGGAAAGCATTCCCGAAAGCTCGGATTAAAGCCCTTTGAGGCGACGGTGCGTCCTTTGAACGAGCAATACCTTCGGCTCTCCTGCACTGTTAAATGATCTCAAAAGGGGATCGGGTTGCTTAAAGTTCTAGGAGTGCAGATGGGGAGATAATTTGAGGAGGGTAAAAAAATATTGTTTATGACCCAAACACGCAAGGTTTTGAGAAAGCGGTGAAGGAAGCTCATGTTTCATCGCGCAGTTTGAGGGACGCGCGTGCTGCTCACTTCCTGTTTACATTAATGGACAAAGAGTCCATTATAAGTGGGTTTGGATTTCGTGCGGTGATACTTTGCTGGCGTCCACCAAAGCTTTCTCCCCTTCCCTGTTTCCTGTGAATGTCCCCCCTCAGAGCACAAAGACCTTACGTGGCCCTCAGTTTTAACAGTCAGTGTTAATCTCAGGTACACAGAACATCCCCAAACAAAGCTAAGCTACATCACCTGGCTAGTTCGATCATTCCTCTTCCCAATCATTTTTTTTTCTGGAGAAAAAGAATAGCAGCTACTAGAGCAGTGTTGGTGAACCTTTTCGAGACGGAGTGCCCAAATTGCAACCCAAAACCCACTTATTTATCACAAAGTGCCAACCCGGCAATTTAACCTGAATGCTGAGGTTTTAGTTTAGAAAAAACGGTTGGCTCCGAGGCGTGCGTAACTCAGGAGTAAGCTTGGTGGTAGTCGGTGGCTTTGCTTTGAAGCAACCGTGCAACTCTTCCAACAGGTGAATCACGACCCTAGGAGGGTTTACTCGGAAGCAAGCACCATTGCCAGCAACCGAGCTTACTCCCAGGTAAAGGATTACGCTTTAGTTCTTTGCATGAAAATAACAGCGCTTAACAGGGTTACCTACTCTGCTTCCCCAACATTAGGTCTTAGGTAGGTTTAATGCTAATAATCGAGCCCAGCGACCCAGGCCAGCCTAGATATGGGAGGGGGGACTCTGTTTGCACATGCCCACAGGGAGGGCTCTGAGTGCCACCTCTGGCACCTGTGCCATAGGTTCGCCACCACTGTACTAGAGCTTGGAAAGGGATGTATGTCATCTTGCCAGGAACCCACGACAATGGCATAGCGACCGGGGTACAGGAGCGCTAAAGTCCCGGCGCCACTTCCCACAGTCACACAGGGTCGCACTGCAGGGTCGCCCCCCTCGCAACTGCACCCCACCCTGAACTCCACATGGAATTCGGGTGTGAACCCATTTGATTGTTCCTCAAGCTACAATCCCCAAGATTTTTGGAGAAAGCCATGAGCCTTAAAATGCTGTTGTGCCAACATAAGTTTGCACTGTCGCTCTGTCTTTATAACATCAGTGGATCCTTCCGTCCCCTTCCCCCTTTTCTTTTAGGGGACTGGATAGTAGGTGCCATCTATCATGTTGATTTTAGTATGCTGTGTTTTAATGGGATGGGGTTTTACTTTATATTGAGCCAGGAAACTAATTTAATGGATTTTAGTTTTTAGTCTTATGTGCTCTATTTATGTTTGTGCTGTTCACTGCCCTGAGCCCTCCGGGGGAGGGCGGTATATAAATATAACAAACAAACAAACAAACAAACAAATAAATAAATAAATATCTTTTGCTCGTAAGTATGCCTAAATTAAATCTCTCTGTGGGGGGAAAAGTCTGCATTGGGTTATTTGCTTTTAATTAGTGTTTATAGTTGGGTTCATCACTGTG
>NW_025950798.1:7500-12914 GCF_021028975.2 Sphaerodactylus townsendi
TTGAAAAGGTGTTCCTACTGCTGTAAGTAATCCTGGAATGATTCCAGAAAAAAAAATCCAGTTTTTTCCCACCATTTTTGGAATTGGGATTATGACCTACAATTGTTGGTTAGAAGTGAGGTGTGTTGTCTGTTAATTTTTTTAAAAAAATCTGGATTAGTAGGAACACTTTTGGGGGGGAAATGCTGCCGTTTTACTTTAAAACACACACCTGAAATCTATAAACAGAGAGAGGATGATTAGCTGTTTTTAAAAAAACACAGCACTCGGGTTTCCCATTTGCAATGTGAAGACAATTGCTGAAAGTCTCCAAAACACGGCGAAGGAAGGTGCCAAAACGCTGCATTGTCTGTGAAAGCTAAACAAATCCTCCTTTTCTTCATCCCCTGCAAAGCCCACAAAACCTCGGCTCCATTGCTGAGCTGAGCGGAGAACAGTGGCGGCTGAGCAGTCAAGAAACGTTTTCGGAGCTGGCTTCTCCATTCACCTGGCCCAGAAGGAAGAGAAATGCAAAACCCAGACTTCTCCTCTTTGCTGGCAGCCTCACACTTCTGAGTGCCTGACCCTTCACCTTTTTCACATAATGAGCAAGGAGCCCCATGTCAGACGGACACCTTTCACTTTTTGAGAAAGCAGCAGGGAACGCGCAATGATGTTGTAGAGTTGGTGGGCATGTTCCTGTCTTCCTAAAGTGGAGGAAGTTCTGTTTCACGCCCACCTCAAGAAACTGAGGACTGTAGATGTCTTGAGGGGGGTTGGGCCCGAAGAAGAAGAAGAAGAAGAAGAAGAAGAAGAAGAAGAAGAAGAAGAAGAAGAAGAAGAAGAAGAAGAAGAAGAAGAAGAAGAAGAAGAAGAAGAAACAGAAGAAGAAACAGAAGAAGAAGAAACAGAAACAGAAGAAGAAGAAGAAGAAGAAGAAGAAGAAGAAGAAGAAACAGAAACAGAAACAGAAGAAGAAGAAGAAGAAGAAGAAGAAGAAGAAGAAGAAGAAGAAGAAGAAGAAGAAGAAGAAGAAGAAGAAGAAGAAGAAGAAGAGGAGGAGGAGGAGGAGGAGGAGGAGGAGGAGGAGGAGGAGGAGGAGGAGGAGGAGTTTGGATTTATATCCCCGCTTTCTCTCCTGCAGGAGCTGGATTTAGATCGCCCTTTCTTTCCTGTAAGGAGACTCAAAGGACCTTACAATTTCCTTTACCTTACACCCCCCCTCCCCACAAACACCCTGTGAGGGGGGTGGGGCTAAGAGAGCTCCGAAGAACTGTGACTAGCCCAAGGTCACCCAGCTGGCATGTGTGGGAGTGCACAAGCTAATCTAGTTCACCAGATAAGCCTCCACAGCTCAGGCGGCAGAGCTGGAGGAGGTGGTGGATCAAGAACCCGGTTCCTCCAGAATAGGATAATATCTAGCTCTAACCTCCTACGCCACTGCTACTCAAGACACTGAGGACTGTAGATGTCTTGATGGGGGTTGGGCCCGAAGAAGAAGAAGAAGAAGAAGAAGAAGAAGAAGAAGAAGAAGAAGAAGAAGAAGAAGAAGAAGAAGAAGAAGAAGAAGAAGAAGAAGAAGAAGAAGAGCTGGATTTATATCCCCCTTTCTTTCCTGTAAGGAGACTCAAAGGGCCTTATAATCTCCTTTACCTTACACCCCCCCACACACCAACAAACACCCTGTGAGGGGGGTGGGGCTAAGAGAGCTCCAAAGAACTGTGACTAGCCCAAGGTCACCCAGCTGGTGTGTGTTGGAGTGCACGAGATAATCTGGTTCACCAGCTAAACCTCCACGGCTCAGGTGGCAGAGCAGGGAATCAAACCCAGTTCTCCAGATTAGAGCGCACCTGCTCTTCACCGCTACGCCACGCAGGGTTTGAGGAAGGGGGTGGAACTCAGCAGGATATGACGCTACCTAAGTCCTCTTTCCAAAGCAGCCATTTCAAAACAGAAAAATGATCTCTTTCGGAGATCTCTTTCGAGCCTCCAGATCCCACCTGGAAAATGGCAACCCTGTTCCAAGCGCAGGATCAGCAAACAGTTAATGTGGCTGACTCACCGAAGCTCTTGGGAAGGGCTTGGTTGGGAGCCAGCCAGGTGACACAAAGACAGCACCTGCTTGGGAAGGGGGGGGGGGGGCGGTTGCAACAGCCCAAGGCCTTGGAGAGATCTGTAAACACATTGGGGGGGGGGGGAGGGGAAGCCCTCATACTTTCTGACTCGGTGCCAGCGTCTCTGCAGACTGATTTGTCATTCTGGGGGGGAAAACTTCTCCTGATGTCATGCCGTCTGGAAAGCCCTCTTGCCCCGGACCGTGCCAGCTTCCTGCTTCTGCGGTGTGGCACACAAACCCGGGCGCGGTGGGCAGTGTTCCTCGTTGCCAGGAAGAGCTGGCCTTTGTCTTCCAGGGAAAGGGGCTTAAAATCACTTTATTCCTTCCCCCCCCACCTTCAAAGCCGTGCCCTGGGTAAACCTCAGCTCCCTCCCAGCCTTTCTGCCCTCCCTTTCTCTTTGGTGTACTCAACACACCCATCCTCTAGCATCTGCGTTTCCTCGTAAATCTCGACGCACCCCCCACTGCCCCCGGGGCTACAGTTTTGATTCACGCTATGAAATCTGAGAGGAGGAGGATGGATCCGAAGAGGCAACTGGGTGCAAATTGCTCTCGCCCGTCTTTGACCGAAGGCTGCACCGGGAACTCTCAACGAGTTTCCAACACTTGGAGAAGCGTCTCTAGAGACAGGGTGCACCGCCAGAGACGGCAAAAAGAAAGCGAAGGAAGAAAATTGTCCATCAGAATTAGAACTGCTCCCCAGAGCAGATGGATCAGTCCCCCTGGGGGGAAATGGCTACTTCGGAGCACGGCCCCGCACGGCTGAGACCCCTTTCCCCGAATCCTGCCTTTCCCAGGTTCTCCACCCAGGAAAGCGTCAATCCAAAGTTGGCAACTGTAGATATCACCCCCGAGCAGTGGCGTAGGAGGTTAAGAGCTGGTGTATCTAATCTGGAGGAACCGGGTTTGATTCCCAGCTCTGCTGCCTGAGCTGTGGAGGCTTATCTGGGGAATTCAGGTTAACCTGTGCACTCCCACACACGCCAGCTGGGTGACCTTGGGCTAGTCACAGCTTCTCGGAGCTCTCTCAGCCCCACCTACCTCACAGGGTGTTTGTTGTGAGGGGGGAAGGGCAAGGAGATTGTCAGCCCCTTTGAGTCTCCTGCAGGAGAGAAAGGGGGATATAAATCCAAACTCTTGTATGTAATATAAACATCTGACAGGGCCACAGGAATGCTCTTCTTCTTCTTCTTCTTCTTCTTCTTCTTCTTCTTCTTCTTCTTCTTCTTCTTCTTCTTCTTCTTCTTCTTCTTCTTCTTCTTCTTCTTCTTCTTCTTCTTCTTCTTCTTCTTCTCCTCCTCCTCCTCCTCCTCCTCCTCCTCCTCCTCCTCCTCCTCCTCCTCCTCCTCCTCCTTCTTCTCTTCTTCTTCTTAATCTGCTGCAACTCAACTTCAATATTTGCAGTTTCCCAGACCTTTGTGCTGAAATTTCCCCCATTCGCTGCATGCTATTTTAAATATTAGTTTTGCATATATATAGCATGTCAGTGCACGGGACATAGGAGAGGTATGGAAACGGCAAGGAGAATTTCTAAAAAGAGAGATTTCCAGAACTGGGAAATGTAACATGTGAATAGTGTCTCGATGGTACGGCTCATCCCTTCGTCGTTGCTGGCTAGGTGTTATTGCTTTAAGTGCTGCCCCTCCTTCCCAAGCACTCGTTTTTGGGGGCTGTCCAGCTCAGAGAGATGCTACGGAGGTTACGCCCACCAAGCGACGCAGCCAGAGAAAAATGATAATTACAGTACTTAGTGGCAAAATTTACAAGCGCAGTGTAAGATCCACTGCAAAATCAAAGTGGGAAAACGGAGAGAGGGCTTTACTAGCTGCTTAAGAAGATGTTATTCATGTGTTTGAAGAAGGCATTTTTTTTCCCTCGGAGAGAGACAAAGGTAGAATTAATAAATCCCTAAAGACTTGCGAGTCCAGCATATCTCAAGCAGAATTCACTTCCCTTTCGCTATCTGCCTTTACGTTCGGTTCCAACCGACGACCATGGGTATGTTTTGGGCATGACTCCAAAATCAGAAGATTCCCCCTTCTAGAGAAGAAGAAGAAGAAGAAGAGTTTTGGATTTGTATCCCCCCTTTCTCTCCTGTAAGGAGACTCAAAGGGGCTTACAATCTTCTTGCCCTTCCCCTCCTCACAACAAACACCCTGTGAGGTAGGTGGGGCTGAGAGAGCTCCGAGAAGCTGTGACTAGCCCAAGGTCACCCAGCTGGCGTGTGTGGGAGTGTACAGGCTAATTTGAATTCCCCAGATAAGCCTCCACAGCTCAGGTGGCAGAGCTGGGAATCAAACCCGGAGGACATAAGAAGAGCATCAGAGCGGTCCCTCTAGTCCAGGGGTCTGCCACCTGCAGCTCTCCAGATGTTCATGGACTACAAATCCCATCAGCCCCTGTCAGCATGATGCTGGCAGGGGCTGATGGGAATTGTAGTCCATGAACATCTGGAGAGCTGCAGGTTGCAGACCCCTGCTCTAGTCCAGCATCCTGTCTCACATAGTAGCCAACAAGTTCCTATAGAGGGCTAAGAAATAGTGCATCGGGGCCAGGAAGCCCCATATCTGCTCACCGTAGCCAAGGACCTTAAAGCGGGCCATTTCCCCCATGGGACCAAAAACAGCTAGGAAACTTTCAGTTAAGGGCAGAGTCAGAGAACAGTTGAACAATATTGTCCATATTAGGGAAGGAAGGCAAAATTATGCCCCACAAGAATGGAAGCATCACGCCTTTCAGCTGAGTATTTTGGGGGGGGGGTTCAGCAGAGGTGGGGTTCAGGGATTGGGCTTCACTGGCAATTGGCAGATATTCACCAGACACAAATGCAGTGGCGTATCTGCCAGAGGAACATGGGGGGTGTCAATTCACCCTGGGCGCCCTTCGGCCCCGCCCCACCAGACTGCCCAGGACCACCGCTGTCTAAGGTGAGTGGGGCGCGGGGGTGGTGAAGGGGGCACCCGGAGCAGGTGTTGACCTGGGCACCATTCCCTTCCCCTGCCTCTGCACAAATGGCTGTGGTTTTTTCATCAGTCAAAAGCTAATCCAAGGTCTGGTCATCTGGGCAGAAGGGGCTTCTTTTATTTATTTATTTATTTATTTATTTATTCATTCATTCATTCATTCATTCATTCATTCATTCATTCATTCATTCATTCATTTATTTATTTATTTGGTTTATAGACCGCCCTCCCCCGAAGGGCTCAGGGCAGTGAACAGCATATAAATAGAGCACATATATCAGAATAAAATCTGTTAATATTAGTTAATACAGGCTCTCTCTCTCTCTCTCTCTCTCTCTCTCTCTCTCTCTCTCTCT
>NW_025950799.1:0-12908 GCF_021028975.2 Sphaerodactylus townsendi
GCCCCTACCAGCATGGCCAATTGGCCATGCTGGTAGGGGCTGATGGGAATTGCAGTTCCTGAACATCTGGAGAGCCGCAGGTTCCCTACCCCTGGCCTAGAAGATGGAGAATAAATCTGCTTTCTACATCAAGGCAGGTTCAGATAAGAGATCAAGACTGTTTGGTGGAGATCAGGGCCCCGGAATAAGCAGAAATCTTTTTCCTAGTTTCTTCCTTCCGGAATCGACATTTGTTTTGATACAGTCACGCTCATTCCGCACATGCAGAATAATGCACTTTCAAACTGCTTTCAGTGCTCTTTGAAACTATGAGGAATAGCAAAATCCACTTGCAAACAGTTGTGAAAGTGGTTTGAAAATGCTTTGTTTTGCGTGTGCGGAAGGGGCCACAGTGCCTGCTTTAAGGGAAAAGTTATAGTTACAAACTGGCAGCATACTGTTTTCCTCTCTAGCAAGAGTACCCATGGAGACCTAGCATTTTCTAAAAAGTGGGACACTAGCCAGGTATACTATTTGGAAGTAATCTTAAATTAAAAAGAGGGAGAGTCAAAACTCAGGGCTTCCAAGTGTGGACTGAGACTGCTCTTCATTTCAAATGACTCTCATAGGGTTGCTGACTCTGGGTTGGGAAATATCTAGAGGTTTTTGGGGCTTGAGAAGGAAGGGGTTTAGGCAAGGAACATTTAATCCAACTTCCAAAGCAGCTATTTTCTTCAGACTTCTGTAGTTTGGAAATCAGCTCTAACTCTGGGAAATCTCTAGGTCTCACCTGGACATTATCAGCCCTACAGTTACAAGATCCTAACTTGAGTACCTAGATTTGCAAACAGACCAAAGTTCAGCAACCCACAATCCTTTCTTTTCCCAGTGCAAGGCAAACCACGGTTACTAGTTCAGACAGCAGCACCAAGTATAGTTTGTGCAGCAGCTGACAGTTCAAAGTCCATTATGCTCCACTGTACAAGCCACAGTTTTGTCATTTGTATCAACGCAAATTATAGTTTGCCATTAAACCCAGGAAAGACAGGTACACAATAAAGACTCACTTACACAATGCCAAACCATGGTTTGATGTCCCATTTTAACATCTCTCAGCAGCCATCTACTGTGCTCATCAAGAAGGAAAACATGAGTTCTGTGAATGAGGTCCATTGTACTGGCAGACCATTCCCAGATTTGGTCTTGAAGTGAATACTTTATTCCTACTGCTAAGTCTTGGATGCCTAGCTTCTTTATAAGAACTTGCAGTGCAAACTAAAGTTGCAGCAGACCAACCAAGAGGTTACATTCACTGCAACAAATTAATGATTTTGGGTTGCTCATATCAGAAGAGGATATCAACACATCTAACTTCAAGAAGCATTTGCTGTCAGTGGGACTAGCTATCCCCAATTTTCAGAGTGCCTTCTTACAAGAGTTGGTGGGTCATAGGTTGGAGAGCAGTTTTCACTGGTTTTCTAACACAACAGTACTGCAATTGAAGAATCTTGGTCTCTCAAGATCCCAGCTCGATACTAGATAAGGCAATTTAGCAACAAGACTATTGTGCTCAGGAAAGCCCTATCTAATCTCTGTATGTGCCCTGAACAAAAATAACTCTTTTGTCTATTTAAACAAACGTACTACATTTATTGTAGGAACTTCATTTCTGATTAGGATGGATTAAATATAGTTTCCTAGTCTACTCTAACTAAGATGGAGGGAGATACAGAACATGTGTCCTGCCCTCATGGTTGCAAAATGGAGAAGTGTGTGGGCAAGTGGAAATGTGAGAAAAGAGCAGGAAGGAAAGAAGTTCTCCTGAGAGAGGAAAGCTACACATCAAACAGAAAGTGCCAGATAATAAAATGGAGTGCTAGAGAATTCCCAGTGTCTTGGCACCTCTATCTCTGATACCCTCCTGAAGTACCCCTCAGGTGTCTGAGGTCAAGAGACAGCACCAAATCCTTCACTTTCAACAAACAGCTTCTCCCCCAGGCTATTTCCCCTTCCATGATGCTTTGCCAGAGAACAGACCATTGGAGGTTGTCATCTGGTAGATTCCTCAGCAAGCCACCAAACATGCATGCTCCTAGGCAGGGAGCCTAACTCTGCCTTGCAGGATAAGGGCTATTTCAGCCATCCGTCATATCTTATTTACTCAACAGCAAGGTGAACCACAGAGCCAGCAGGAAATGCAAATCTGCTGCTAATAACCTGTCCTTAGCTGGCCCCACTAGTGGGAGGTACTTTACCTCCTATTAGTGGCAAGTTAACCTTTTAACATAATAAAGACCTGCTACAAATCAGTATGAAACTGTTCATGGACTTGTTTCCCAGCATGTACTGTCAGCCCAGTATGAACCTTGCGCTCTTACAACCTTAGCATGGGGGACAGAGCAGGCTAAACCAGGCCACACTATGGTCCATTCTGCAAAAATACCATGTCCTGAGGATACTAATCTCACAAGGCTGCTTCAGGTATGAGGAGCAGAAATATTAACAATTTCTACATGTTGCACCCCCCCCCCCCCGGGTTCTCAGCTATGTAATAGTGCCTGCTTCAGTTTTACCAAGTTGAGCTGACGGTAAAAACAGCCAGTGTGGCGTAGTGGTTAAAAGTGGCAAACTCTAATCTGGAGAACTGAATTTGATTCCTCACTCCTCCACGTTGAGTGGTGGACTTGTTTCCCTTACTCCTCCACAAGAAACCTGCTGGGTGACCTTGGGCTAGTCACAGTTCTCTCAGAACTTTCTCATCTCCACCTACCTGACAGGGTGCCTGTTGTGGGGAGGGGAAGGGAAAGTGATTGTAAGCCACTTTGAGTTTCCTTAAGAGTAGAAAAAAGTGGGGTATAGAAACCAACTCTTTTACTTTTTCGAAACACCCACTAGTTAGGAAACTCCATTACGTCACCATGTTTCACACAACTGTTTTCAGACCCCCAAGAACAGGCAGGTAACAAAGCTGCAGAAAGGGGCTCTAACCTACACCCATCCAGATTCTGAAAGCCATTTATTGCCTTGGTATGAGCCATGCCAGGTATTTCATTCAGGCTTGCCTGAGAAGGGCAGAATTTGGGGAGGAACTCAGTGGTGGGATCCAAAAATTTTAGTAACAGGTTCCCATGGTGGTGGGATTCAAACTGAGGCGTAGCACTAATGGGGCTGGGCAGGGCATGACGGGGGTGTGGCTGGGCATTCCGTGGGCGGGGAAGTGGCAAGGACGAATGCACGCAGGAGCAGGCTGCCACGCACGCCGGTGCACCTCCTGATAGACTGCTTCAAGTTCTGCGCACTACTGCTGAGAGGAGGGGCATAACTAAGGCAAAAACCACGTGGCAAAATCACCAATTAGTAACCCCCTCTCGGCACACACAAATAATTAGTAACCTACTCTCGGGAACCTGTGAGAACCTGCTGGATCCCACCTCTGGAGGAACTTCAATGGGGCATAATGCCATGGAGCCCACCTTCCAAAGAGACCTTTTTCTTCAAATGAACTGATCTGTCACCTGGAGATCAACTGTAATAGCAGGAGATCTCCAGCCGCCACCTGGAGGCTGGCAATCTTAATCAGGACCAGGGTGAAAAGTCCAAGACTAGATGGACTTTTCCAAGCCAGGGGATTGCAGAACAACGGTTTGCAGACAGACAACGCTTCTCCTTCTCAACATGTCTTTTCCTTTCGGACAGTGGTGACAAAGCTATAGCACGCTCAAACAGAGTTCATCATGTGGGGGGGAAATCCCCCCACACACAGCTAGGCTGATCTGGGTCTCTGGGCTCGACTAAGACCTAGTTTTGGGGAAGCAGTGTAGGTAACCCTGTTAAGCACTGTTAAACCTCACTGATTTTCATGCAAAGAACTAAGCGTGATCCTTTACCTGGGAGTAAGCTCGGTTGCTAGTAATGGGGCTTGCTTCTGAGTAAACCCTCCTAGGGTCGTGATTCACCCATTCAAAGAGTTGCATGGTTGCTTCAAAGCAAAGCCACTGACTACCACCAAGCTTACTCCCGAGTAACGCACACCTCTGAGCCAACTGTTTTTTATAAACTATAATCTCAGTATTCAGGTTAAATTGCTGTGTTGGCACTTTGCTACAAATAAGTGGGTTTTGGGTTGCAATTTGGGCACTCGGTCTCGAAAAGGTTCGCTATCACTGCTTTAGAAGTACCTCTTGCCAGTTCAGACTACTGCAGCATGCTTACTAGGAAAGTGTGCCAGAAGCCCTCTACTTTACTGCTGAAGATATGTCAGGAACCTCAGCTTTTGATTTCTAGTCATGCTCCTGAAGATGAATGAAACAAGAGTGGCAGGCCTGTGGTCCCATCTCCTGTCACAATGAAATACCGCCAGTCACATCTTGTCACACTGCTAGGGAAGTCACCCTTGAAACCGTTTGCCCACAACCTGTCCAAGAGCCCCTCAGTAGATAACTCCAGACTAGATCAGTCAAAGCCCTGATTTAAGATAGCTTCATGTGCTGACAAGTTGTTTTTTTTACTGTGGAAATCTGGTGATTCTGATTTGCGACACACTTAACTTAGTTTCTTTCGTAGTGCTATCGCAGACCATATGCCCCCTCTGCAATGAAAATCCATAGGTAATTTGAGGAGCTAAACTTAGGCCTGGAAGAGGAAGACAGAGCCTCTAAATTGTTGGTTGTTGTCTACCTCCCTACAAGATGCAGGAGAGTGTGTGGGAAAAATTGCTCCACTACAGTTGATACCAGTTACCCCATAAGAAGCCTGGTTTTATATCTGGTTTAAGTATCTGCTTGCAAGGTTAACCTTTAAGCAGCAAGCTATGGCTAAGAATTTTGGAACTCGCCAGGAACAGCAGTGACGTAGGAGGTTAAGAGCTCGTGTATCTAATCTGGAGGAACTGGGTTTGATTCCCAGCTCTGCCGCCTGAGCTGTGGAGGCTTATCTGGGGAATTCAGATTAGCCTGTATATTCCCACACACGCCATCTGGGTGACCTTGGGCTAGTCACAGCTCTTCTGAGCGCTCTCAGCCCCACCCACCTCACAGGGTGTTTGTTGTGAGGGAGGAAGGGCAAGGAGATTGTAAGCCCCTTTGAGTCTCCTGCAGGAGAGAAAGGGGGGATATAAATCCAAACTCTTCTTCTTCTTCTCTCTATAGGTTCCTTTGCCAGCAGGTGAAAACCTTTTTGTTTCGCCTGGCATACCTTCAACAACTGTATTGGTCTTCCTTCTAGGGCTGTGTGTTTACATATTTTAATTTAATTTTATAATTTTAAACATTTCAATAATTGGAAATACAGTTAAAATTATAAAATTTTAAAGTTTATAATTATAAAAGTTTATAATTATAAAAGTTTAAAGTTCACCACCTTGTAGACAACCTTAATTGGGTAAAAAGGGAGCATGAGAATGTTTTAAGTAAATAATGGGGCCACTATTAGGATATTTATATCCTACTTCTCTCACCTCTCAAGTAGCAACACAAAGCAGCTTATAAACTGTTTTCCATTCTCCATTTTTTAATGTGAAGTCACTAAGCAAGGGATGAAAGGCTGAGAAAGTGACTGGCCTGAAGTCTCCCTGAATGGGAGTCTCCATCCTGGAAAAAAGATGACCTTCCCCTTTAATAGCAACTAGGCGTGGAAATGGTCAGCTAAACTTTTAATGATATGGCAGTAAAATCTCACAGAGCCTAGGTTCTTGGCAATCCTTCTTCCATGGCTGAGTGGAGATTCAAACCGGGCTCAGGTGCACCTACCTCGTTGTAGATGCGGCAGATTCTCTAGAAGTGCAGCATTCTTTACACTGCCTGACGGATTGCCAATTCATGCAAGAATGCCATTACAGTACTGTTTGAAATCGTTGGGCAGCTTATTCGGCTCCACACAATTAGGAGTGGCAAATCTAGTGGCAGAGAGTTCATCAGAAGGCCACCTTGTCTAAGACGAACCAAGCAAGCCAACAGGATAAAAAACTGAAGAGTCAGAGGATTCCACCGACCAAGCATATTCTGAATATCAGTCACAAAATTATCGCAAAGAAGACTTCTTCTCCATTGGTGAACTTTAGCATCTCGATGACGCGGAATATATAGACTCAAACTAGCTCTCGCTCTTACAGCATGTTCTGCAGAACAACGCTCAATCAACTATATTTAGGATTACAGCATCAGGGATCCCATCCAGTCCTTCTGAACTAGAGCTACCCATGTGTGGAGGAAGCCCAAACACCACCTGGAATTAGAACGTCTTCAGACTACAAAGTTCAGTTCCCCTAGAGCAGGGGTCTGCAACCTGCGGCTCTCCAGATGTTCATAGACTACAATTCCCATCAGCCCCTGCCACCATGACCAATTGGCCACGGTAGTAGGGGCTGATGGGAATTGTAGTCCATGAACATCTGGAGAGCCGCAGGTTGTAGACCCCTGGCCTAGAGAAAACAGCTTATTTTGGCCGGCACACTCTGTGGCTTTGCACTCTGCTGAGGTCTTGCCTCTCTTCAAACCCCGCCTTTCTCAGGCTCTGCCCCCAAATTTCCAAGGATTTCCCAGAACCCAGACCTGGTGACCCTATTCTGACCACATCAAAAGCAGCTGGGACTTGAACAAGTGGCAATCTGGAACAGGCTTCTGCAAGACCTCTTGTGACGCTGACAGTCTATTCTTCATCATGCCTCTGAAAAAAATTATTTCCACTAGTCATATTTTCTGTATTAAGGAATTAGACCTTCGAATGATACCTGCATTGTATTAAGAATGCAGCAGTTCTGGAGAGGTCTTGCCACGTTCTTCTGACAAGAGCTCCCACCTACCATTGGGGGCATATTCAGATTTTATTCCATGCTTCCCTACCCAATGGGATAAACAGTGGCATACCTACAGACAACGGAGCCTGGAGCAAGAACTGATTTTGCACACACACACCCCTTCAGCATCCACGGAGGCAGCAGAGATTCTGGAAGGTTTCTTTAGCTCTGGGGGCAATCGACACATTCTCAGAGAAATTACATTATGTTTGGGTTGCCAACTCTAAATTACAGAGATCTGTTACCTTGGAGAAAATGACTGCTTTGGAGCGTGAACTCTAAGACAGTGTTTTCCTGCTCAGCTTCCTTCCATCCCCAGCACACACACGCACCCTGCTTCATACCGGACTCTTCAGGGATTCCCCAACCCACCTTTCTCCCCAATAGGAACCAAAGTGACTTACCTCATGCGCCTCTACTCCCTCTTACTTTCACAATAGCCCTGCAGGGTAGGCTGAGAGTGACTGGGCCAAGGTCACCCAGCGAACTTCCATGGCACAAGAGGGGGGGCAGAAGGGGGTGGTGGAAATAAGGATAGAGAGAAAGGGCAGCAGAACAAAGGGAATGGAGAGAACGAGGGGGAACAGAATAGAGAGGAAAGAGAGAGAAAGAGGGATAGAGAGAAAGAGGTAGAGAAAGGGTGGCAGAACAAGAGGAATGGGAAGGGAAGCAGAAAGGGGGAGAAAGGGGGAGCAATGGGTGAGCTGCTACCACAGCCACACACACCCAGGGTCTCCCCCAAAACCACAGCCCTTCTCCCCAGAGGCCACAGAGGGGGCTGCCAAGGGAGGCTATAGGGTTGCAGTGTCACTAAGTGCTCAGGAAAGGAGGCAAGTGATGGTGGTGGACGGGCAAGCAGCGGCAGGCAGGTGAGTGTGTAAATGGGGCAGGCAAGCAGCGGTGGCAGGCAAGCAGTGAGAGCAAGGCAAGCAAATGGGGAAGGGGGGAGGTAGTGGTGGGCATGCAGCGAAATGGTACCTGGATCAAATGTTCCCCGCTGCCCCCTCCCAAAGATATGCCATTGGGTTCAGCGCATTTTCCTTCCCTTCCATTATATTTTATTGTGTTTACCTCATTTATATCCCAACTTTCTCTTCAATGGGAGCCCAAACTTGCTTGAATCGTTCGCTATCTTATTTCGTCCTCAAAATAGCCACCTTGCTTAGGCCAGATGGAGGATTTCAACCTGGGTCTCCCAGATCCTAGCCCAATTCTAATCGCTGTGCTAAACTGGAATTTTTTAATACTCATTACCAGCATCCTGCAAGGTAGGCTGGCCCAAGGTGACCCAGAGAACTTCCATAGCAGAGACTTAAACACAGGCCTCCTAGATCCCAGGTTGCCACTCTAACCACTGTACCATGCTGGCTTTTGAGTATCTCGACTTGATGAGTGTCTCCATCTGGAAGGCTACACCTGTTGAAGTACCACTTGTAACAAAAGTCTTAGATGGTATGTTCCTGCATTGCAGGGGGGGTGGACTTAATGGCCCTTGGGGCCTCTTCCAACTTTGTGATTCTATGACTCTTCCAAATGTCAGAGGCAGAAGACGCTGCGGGAGAGCTACTCAATTCTACTCCTAGCTTTCCTTTTGCCAAGTCAGCTGCTTGCAGGATTTACTCTTCCATTCAGACTGTCAGCAAGCCAGGACACAGCAAGAAATTGCTTGGCCAATTACAGGCTACGGTAGAAAATGAACTCATCTCCGCCGTCCTCCACAGATCCTCTTTATTCCATTGGCACAAGTCATAACGCCTAGCTCCTTGGCGTATCCTGCTTACAAACACTTTACTTATGTGCCAGTCATTCGGGACCCAGCTTTTCACATTCCTACAGAATCACTTGTTAAATTGCTTCTCAGAGGCACGTTCTCCTACCCTACTGCTCGGCTCCATTCAATTCACACCAGAAGACCTCGTTTTAATGACCTTGAGATTTCCCCCGAGTTATAGATAACCTTCGGAAACCATTCATGGATTTCTCTTCTATAAGGCCCATTAAATTTATTTGAATTTATTTATTTGGATTGAAATTTAGAGTGGCACATTTTCAATTCTGTGAGTTTAAGAGTCAGGTGAAACTTTTCCTACTCACCACCAGAAAAAGCTTTACCTGTGCACCGTTGTGAACCACAACTGTTCTTAAAGGCACAGAACGGTAGTCAGAAAGAGGACAACTCTATGAAGTTCTCTAAAAATAACTTGCCTTTCTTGGCAACAGTAAACCTATACTTTCCAGATACCTTGGAGATGCCCTTTCCCGGGTTAAAGCCTCCAACGAATACATTTCCAGAAACAAAGGACCTGAATTATTTCAAGCAGCTTACAAAAGCACAGCTTCCAGATCCATGAGTAATGGTTCTATCCTTTAACAAGTACACAGTAGTAGGAGAAGAAAGGACTCTAAAACCCATCCAGAAAGATCTCAAAGGCACTCCAGAAACTATGCAAGTTAATTACGCCCTGCCAACCACCCAGCAAGACGATGGCCAGCTTCCATGGTTAACCACACACTGAACAGTCAATCCCATTCAGCCAGTCACCCCTTAGAATGACAGTTTACTCCTGCTTGGTCACTTAAGTGTGCCACTGTTTATTTTCACTTCTGCAAGGAGGATTTCACAATAATGATTTGCACCTGGGAGGAAGCTGTGCTCCAGGCAAAGCCTGGACAGCTAGGCTACTAGCTAGATACTACTACTACTAGCTAGATACTAGATACTACAAGGACAGAGCTTTTAAATAGGGCTCGCATTAACCATTCCACAGCAAGGGCTACAAATACCAAATGTCATTTAATTAGTGCCCAGGGCACTTTTGTCCTCCAAGGACCTGGCAGAGGGAACGCATATGGTGTGCTTCCAGTTTAAGCTCACAACCCCCATATGCAATAGGACAGGATGAATAGCTGGCTCCAGGTGATGTAGCAAACTTCACTTATTCATGTCCTTTCTCTCCAACAGAAAGACTCAAAGCAGCTCCCATATTTTCCCTCTCCTCCATTTTATCCTCACAACAACCCTGTCACGTAGAGTAGGCTAAGTGTCACCCAGAAAACTTCTATGGTGGAATAGGGATTTGAACCAGGAGCGTCCCAGACCCTATGCTGACCATCTGTCCTCTACACCACACCACACCGGATGTCACAGCTTGAGTTTCCTAGCTCTAACCATTACACAACACTGTTCTCAACACTACCACAACATTAGGCCTCACTCTAAATTTAAGGGACTGTCAAACGGCCTTTTAATTAACTGCCACCTTTCACAGACCCTGACCAGTTTCTTTCGCAAAGCCAGTTCTGTAAAGGGAAAGATTTATCTTGTGTGTAGATACTGTCTGCCTTACTCTCCCCCCCCTCCTTATGGAAGTCTTGTTTATTTTCCTTTCGCTTCCTAAGCTTCCACCAAGGAGAACCAGAGCCCTGGTTCAGGGTGGGATTTTCCATCCCATTTTTGTTTTTAACTAGGAAGGACATATTTCTTCTGGCTAAGGTTCCTCCACTCACAAGAACACATACAAGTGGCACTAAAATACAACGCCATTCCCCCCCCTCCAATTCCAATTCCTCCCCCACCACAGGTGGGATGGCTTAAGTGAAATCTTTCAAAGCTCAGGGATAGCAGTCTCTCTTTTTTTGGCACAGAAGAGCGTTTTTAAGACGCGAACGAGGCGCAGATCCTTCTAATCCATGTCAGGCAACTGAGACCACTATTCAGCATTACAGGGCGAAAAGATTAGAGCTTTAGGCGGGGGAAAACAGGGGAGAGCAGATTTGGCAACCGAAGCAGATTAGGCACGAAGGAAGAAGACCTCCCCGCTTGCGAGCCAGCCCGGGAAAACAGCATTGCTGGAGAAACCAGTTAATCTGAGCCTTGGCAAACCTTCCAAGAGGGGCCGACGAGCCCCACATGCCCTCGGTGGGGCCACGGGGGTTAATAAAACCGGGCTCCAAAAAGCCGAACGGGCGCCGAGATGCTGCTGCAAGGGAGAGCCACGCGAAGCGCTTAATCCGTTTCGTTCCGACCACGAAGCCAAAGGGACGGGAAAGGCCAAGCCCGGGCGCGCGTCACTCGAACACCGGACCAAGCCGTCTCTGGACAGCCTCTCCTCCTCCTCCCCCCGGGCTACTTACAAGGCTGGATCCCCCGCCGCTCGGTGCATGATCCTTCCTCCGCAGCCGGCGAATGAGCTGGGGTTAAATCTGTCGCGGCCAGCCACTCACGGCGCGGGGGATGGTTTCAATCACGGGCTGGCAGCTGAGCGCTGCCCAGGAATGCGCCGCCGTGGTTTTGCAGCCTCGGCGTTGGCTTCGGCTACTCCCCCTCGCCGTGTCGTCGGCGGCCAAACTTAACCCCCTCCGGCCCGGACGGGGGAAAAAAAGAGAGGGCTGGGAGGGTCTGCTCCGAATATGCGCGTTGCTGTGCGCTCAGATCCTAAAGCTCCTGGGAGGGCGCGCGGGCGTTAGGATCGAGTTGGAGCGGATGCTTGGAGGAGGAGGAGGAGGAGGAGGAGGAAGGAATTGCCACCCACCCTCCGTCCCTCCGTCAAGGTTTGAAGGAAACAAGAGGTGGCGCACGCTTTGCCCATCCTTTAAAAGCTGTTGCTATGGGGAATGTTGCATTTTGTGGGTTTTCTGATGGCCCGGGGTCGTTTGCTTTGATGTCTGGGAGGGACCGTTGGCAATTATTTATTCCCAAACGATCGGGCTTTATTTATGTGTTGTTGTTGGTTAACGCACTCCACACGTTCTGAAATAAGGACTTCCCAGGTGGCAACGCTAAGGACACTCAATGGCCGAATTTCCACCGAAAAATTAATCTAGATACAACCAAGTTTCAAAAGAATCGGCACCTTTTCATCCAGGTTCTAACATCCGCACTGCAGCATGTTTCTAGTGAAGACGTCTAGGCCTGCCCCTTGGGAGGGGGGCAGGGGTGAATCTAGGCAAACTGGAGCCCGGGGACAAAATCTAAGTTTTGTGGCCCCCCCCCCCACCCCAGGTATGGACAACCACCCTCCCCCACAATGACCAAACAATGATTTTTTGCACCAGCTCACAAAACACCTCCCACCACCAGCAAAACATACATGGCTTTCTCCCCACCAACTCTCTTTCCTAATTGTGTCCTCACACCAACCCTATGAGGTAGGTTGTTAGCCTGAGAAACAGCTCCAAGCCAGTGCAAGTGGGAATTAACTTTTAAGCATGTAAATCTCTCACAAGTCACCCCCCCATCTGAAGGTTTACCAAGCAAACATCAGCATCATCTCTCACAAATCACCTCCTACCCCCAGCAAAACAGGCATGGCTCTCTCCCCACCACTTTCCTAATTGTGTCCTCACACCAACCCTGTGAGGCAGGCTGCTAGCCTGAGAAACAGCTCCAAACCAGTGCAAGGGGAATTAACTTTTAAGCATGTAAATCATGAGAATAAGAACATAAGAACAAGACAGCTGGATCAGACCAAAGTCCATCTAGTCCAGCTCTCTGCTACTCGCAGTGGCCCACCAGGTGCCTTTGGGAGCTCATGTGCAGGAGGTGAAAGCAATGGCCTTCTGCTGCTGCTGCTCCTGAGCCCCTGGACTGTTAAGGCATTTGCAATCTCAGATCAAGGAGGATCAAGATTGGTAGCCA
This sequence comes from Sphaerodactylus townsendi, assembly GCF_021028975.2. Taxonomy (NCBI): domain Eukaryota; kingdom Metazoa; phylum Chordata; class Lepidosauria; order Squamata; family Sphaerodactylidae; genus Sphaerodactylus; species Sphaerodactylus townsendi. Next base: position 12,411 of record NW_025950799.1, read on the forward strand.
TAAATCGACTTCTCCTCCATAATTCTGTCCAAGCCCCTTTTAAAGCTATCCAGGTTAGTGGCCATCACCACCTCCTGTGGCAGCATATTCCAAACACCAATCACACGTTGCGTGAAGAAGTGTTTCCTTTTATTAGTCCTAATTCTTCCCCCCAGCATTTTCAATGAATGCCCCCTAGTTCTAGTATTGTGAGAAAGAGAGAAAAATTTCTCTCTGTCAACATTTTCTACCCCATGCATAATTTTGTAGACTTCAATCATATCTCCCCTCAGCCGCCTCCTCTCCAAACTAAAGAGTCCCAAACGCTGCAGCCTCTCCTCATAGGGAAGGTGCTCCAGTCCCTCAATCATCCTTGTTGCCCTTCTCTGCACTTTTTCTATCTCCTCAATATCCTTTTTGAGAATCTTGCAACCTTAAGAACTGGACACAATGATACTCCAAGTCGCGGTCGCTACCACTGCTTTATATAAGGAGCATGACAATCTTTGCAGTTTTATT
>NW_025950800.1:0-12906 GCF_021028975.2 Sphaerodactylus townsendi
TTCTTCTTCTTCTTCTTCTTCTTCTTCTTCTTCTTCTTCTTCTTCTTCTTCTTCTTCTTCTTCTTCTTCGCACAGTGCTTCCTTTTTGATGTAAAAGTCATCTATCGCCACGCAATTAAAAGTATAAATCACACCAGGACGGCAAACTGTTCTTCTGGCCCCGGAACCGGGATTTTCTGCAGTGTGGCCAAGAGCAGAGCAGGGCAAATTCGAGCCCTTCTCTTGCTGGCAGAAGTTAATTAATTTCTTTGGATGGGAAAGACGGAGGGCCGGAGGGACGCTCGGCTGGCACGATCGGCCCCTGCCGGAACGAAGGCGGCGCAGGGCACCGATGAGTCAGGCGTTGCAAACGTCCAAGGAGCGATGCTCAGAAACCGAGCCAGGCTTTGCCAGCAGCTATCAAATACAAGGTTGTAATGAAATACTCGGGTGGGGGGAGACAGCCTTCAATGTGCTCCCCACAGGACACGAGACGGCAAGGAACCCGAATCGACTGCTGACCTCATCTGGGGGGAGAAACCCATCGTAAAAAGGAATTATTGGCCCGGATGTGGAGCAACGGGACTGAAGAGTCTTGGGCACTCTGCACGCGCGTCTGTGTGTGTGTGTTTAAACCACCACCAGAATTTTGTTTTATTTAACTACGACAGGCTTGCACGTCTACTTCGCTGCGATCATTATGGGAGGCGCTTCAGTATCTATGCAAGAAGAGTTTGGAAGAGTTTGGGTTTATATCCCCCCTTTCTCTCCTGCAGGAGACTCAAAGGGGCTTACAATCTCCTTGCCCTTCCCCCCTCACAACAAACACCCTGTGAGGCGGGTGGGGCTGAGAGAGCTCCGAGAAGCTGTGACTAGCCCAAGGTCACCCAGCTGGTGTATGTGGGAGTGCACAGGCTAATCTGAATCCCCCAGATAAACCTCCACAGCTCAGGCGGCAGAGCGGGGAATCAAACCCGGTTCCTCCAGATTAGATACACGAGCTCTTAACCTCCTACGCCACTGCTGCAAGGCAGAAGAGAAACAAAGCCGTTGAGACGGTTTCGGTGGCTGCTGTCAGTCAGCTAGTGGGATCTGTCCCGCATTCCTCCCCAGCCGCAAGACCATCCCCCCCCCGTACCCCCATCATGGTCCCCCCCCCAAGAAACCACACATCTCCTCTTGACTATATCACCTGGGCCCAGGTTAACTTACCCACTGGATCGACAGCATCTATGTGGTCCACAAAGTCCCTCTTGCCCAGGTAGACTGTGAGCTATAAGGGGGAAAAAACTCAGGTAAGGAGACAACGAGCAATACAGCCCAGTTACAAATTTAACACAGATCCCCAAATGGCACCAAGGTGATAAGCTAAGCGTAGTGTGGTGGTTAAGAGGGGTGGACTTTAATCTGGAGAACCAGGTTCGATTCCCCACTCTGCCACATGAGCAGTAGACTCTTATCTGGTGAGCTGAATATGATATCCTGCTCCTCAACATGAAGCCGTCTGGGTGACCCTGGGCCAGTCATGGTTCTCTCAGAACTCTCGAAGCCCCACCAACCTCACAAGGGATCTGTTGTGGGGAGAGGAAGGGAATGGAGTCTCAGTACAGGGTATAAATTCAATTTTTTCTTCCTCTTCTTCTTCTACTGTAATGCCCCTGCATGGATCTATGATATGGCCTGATTTGGAACACTGTCTGCAGTTCTGAGCGCTACATCTCAAAAAGGATACTGAAGAGCTGGAAAAAGTATAGGAGAGGGGACTCAAGTTGATAAACATGATGGAGCACCTTTCCTTGGAGGAGGAGGAGGAGGAGGAGGAGGAGGAGGAGGAGGAGGAGGAGGAGGAGGAGAAGACGAAGAAGAAGAAGAAGAAGAAGAAGAAGAAGAAGAAGAAGAGGAGGAGGAGGAGGAGGAGGAGGAGGAGGAGGAGAAGAAGAAGAAGAAGAAGAAGAAGAAGAAGAAGAAGAAGAAGAAGAAGAAGAAGAAGAAGAAAAGGAGGAGGAGGAGGAGTTTGGATTTATATTCTCTCCTCCAGGTGACTTACAAGCTCCTTTCCCTTCCTCTCCCCACAACAGACACCTGGTGAGGAAGGTGGGGCTGAGAGAGTTCCGAGAGAACTGTGACTAGCCCAAGGTCACCCAGCAGGAATGCAGGAGTGTGGAAACACATCTGGTCCACCAGATAAGCCTCTGTCACACAAGTGGAGGAGTGGAGAATCAGACCCGGTTCTCCCACCCTGGACATCCCACAGGTATCTATACTCCACTTGCTTTGCTACCATCAGATCCTCTGAAGATGCCAGCCGCAGAGGCAGACGAAATATCAGGAGAAAATGCTCCTGGAACACGGCCATACAGCCCGGAAACCCCACGACACTCCACAAAGGACCACGTTTGATCCCCGACCCTCCCCACTGGAGTATCTCCGGAAGGGACCTTTCTGGAGAGCCACTGCCTGTCACAGTGGACCACGGTGAGCCAGGAGAACGGAGGGTCCAATTCAGGCAACTTTGCATGCTCTCCGCTGAATTGAACTTGACACTGCAGGCTCCCCACAGCCAGAGGTGGGATCCAGCAGGTTCTCACCAGTTCCCGAGGGCGGGTTACTAATTATTTGTGTGTGCCAAGAGGGGGTTACTAATCGGGTCTGCTTTTCCGTTAGAAATTCCATTAGGTCCAAAAATCATAAAGCCCTGTTGTTTCCTATGTGGCTGGTGAGCGAAGGTAGAAAACGGGATAATTCTCCCTGTTGTTGTGCTGTTTTAAAAACATGTTTTAGAAACATGGTCAAGTTCCTGGTTTAAGGAAAGTCTCCTTCTTTTGATTTCTAGAAACAAAATTAAGTATTTGAAAGTATTAAGTATTTGATAGGCAGTCAAATAGAGGAGAAGTAGTTGTTTCTGTTGGCAGCAGACGATAGGACTTGCTATAGTGAGTTTAAATTATGGACAGAAAGATACCAGCTGGTAATTAGGAACTTTTTTTTTACAGTAAGAGTTTTTTACAGTAACAGAGAAATTATTGATGCCCCGCCCCCAGGATGCCCGGCCACGCCCCCGTCGTGCCCCGCCCAGCCCCATTGGCGCCACGCCACTGTTTGAATCCCACCACCGTGGGAACCTGTTACTAAAATTTTTGGATTCCACCACTGCCTACAGCCAGTGCTCCTCGAACCACATCTGCAGAGGATTCAAGTGCTCCAAAGTCCTTGTCCAACGTGTCTGAGGATTGGAACAAGACCATGCCTAAACCACTAGCCACTTAAATGCAACCAGGGGAAATATCCGCCCCAAATTTACAAGGTACTTACTAGCAAATTACCCCAGTGAAAGCCGGAGAAGCATAAGTGGACTAACGGTGGCTTACCGTTCTGCGGACCACCTCCAAAGTAAACCACTAAGCCCCGGACGGATAGTCAAAGTCCGCTCTGAGCTCCCTGCGTCTTTGGATAAACTTGCAGCTGACAGATGGCTCTGAGCAGCTTACGGGAGAAACGAGATGATCCTCCAAACCGCGTGGCCGCACGGCCTCTGGTCTCCAAAGCCTCATCCATCTTACACGGCATTTAGAAAGAAAAGATTTACCAGATTTATCGTGTGGTTTGTTCTCTTCCTGTTTTACAGGATCCCGGCCCTAATCGGCCAGTGGCCACCGGCCAGAGGCTGATCTTATGGGAAGGAAGGAGAGAGCCCAGAACAAAAGCCGGGCCTCTGGCAGAGGGAAATGGTTCATGTGAACACAGGAAGCTACCTTTTACCAGGTCAGATCAATCGCAACAACAGCTGTTTGCTAACTGAACTCTTTCACTGGAGACGCCGGGTTTAGAACCAGTGGTGGGATCCAAAAATTTTGGTAACAGGTTCCCACGGTGGTGAGATTCAAACTGTGGCGTAGCGCCAATGGGGCTGGGCGGGGCACGATGGGAGCGTGGCCCGGGCATTCCGGGGGCGGGGCATTCCTGGATAGGGCTGTGGCAAGGATGCAGCCGCTGTGCCGGTCCTTGGGCGGGAAACGAATGCACGCAGGCGCAGGCTGCCACGCACGCCGGTGCACCTCCTGCTAGACTGCTTCCAGTTCTGCGCGCTACTGCTGAGAGGAGGGGCGGAACTAAGGCCAAAATCACGTGGCAAAATCACCAATGAGTAACCCCCTCTCAGCACACACAAATAATTAGTAACCTACTCCCGGGAGCCTGTGAGAACCTGCTGAATCCCACCTCTGGTTTGAACCTTTCGCTTTCTGCAAGCAAAAATATAATCTCTTTGTCTGAGCGACAGCTGCTCCCTACCTGTGGTTCAAATCTCTTACTTACATGCAAGAGATCAGGGGCAAGCGAAGATCCTAGGAGCACATGAAGCTATTATGTTCTCTTCTGCTAAATCAAACCCTTGGCCCACGAAAGCCAGTACTGTCTACTCAGACTGGAAGAGGTTCTCCAAAATCTTAGGGCAGAAGAGCAGGCAGAAATCGCCTGCTAGCTGGTCCTTATTTTTAACTGGAGATGGCAGGAATGGAACCCGGAACCTTCTCCATGCAAGACAGTGGTATGAGCCCTTTGAGCAACAGTGGCATAGGAGGTTAAGAGCTCATGTATCTAATCTGGAGGAACCGGGTTTGATTCCCAGCTCTGCCGCCTGAGCTGTGGAGGCTGATCTGGGGAATTCAGATTAGCCTGGGCACTCCCACACACGCCAGCTGGGTGACCTTGGGCTAGTCACAGCTTCTCAGAGCTCTCTCAGCCCCACCCACCTCACAGGGTGTTTGTTGTGAGGGGGGAAGGGCAAGGAGATTGTCAGCCCCTTTGAGTCTCCTGCAGGAGAGAAAGGGGGGGATATAAATCCAAACTCCTCCTCCTCCTCCTCCCCCTCCTCCTCCTCCTCTTCTTCTTCTCCTCCTCCTCCTCCTCCTTCTTCTTCTCCTTCTTCTTCCAGCCAGCTAAATAAACTGCTCTTCTGAAACCCACACCAGATTTTTTTGGTTTATTTCCTCAACACCCCCGAAGAGAGGGGACACACTGGGGTTTGCCCGCTCAGGAATAGCGGGGCTTCCAGGATCTTCGGCGCCGTTAAATACGAGCGCATCTGCAATGAAATCTCTGCCCCAAAGGAAACGTGCCCTCCCTGCAAGGCGGAGCACCTGTGTATAATCAGCCTTTGTTAAGCAATGGGTAATGCCTGTGTAGAGGCAGAGGAGACGAGAGAGAAGGGAACTATGTGTGGGCGAAGGCAGCTCTGGAGAGGGTGACTCAGCCACTGCATTGAAATTCAAATGAGGATCCTTCCTTCTATTCAACAATTCAGGAAGGCAGGTTCATTAACTGTTTGCTGGAGTCAAGAGAGCGCCTTCCAATTCTCTACTGAACGGAACTGTACGAACAATGAGAAACTGCTTTATATTACTGTTCCAGAGATAGCCTGGTTGGTCTGTAGTAGAACAGTGAGATTCGAACCCAGCGTCACCTTATAGGCAGAGGTGGGATCCAGCAGGTTCTCACCGTTTCCCGAGAGTAGGTTACTAATTATTTGTGTGTGCCGAGAGGGGGTTACTCATTGGTAATTTTGCCACGTGGTTTTTGCCTTAGTTACGCCCCTCCTCTCAGCAGTAGCGTGCAGAACTGGAAGCAGTCTAGCAGGAGGTGTACCGGCGTGCGTGGCAGCCTGCACCTGCGTGCACCCTAACCCTAACCCTAACCCAAGGACGGGCGCAGCGGCTGCGTCCTTGCCACAGCCCCGCCCAGGAATGCCCGGCCACGCCCCGGTCGTGCCCCGCCCAGCCCCATTGGCGCTACGCCACAGTTTGAATCCCACCACCATGGGAACCTGTTACTAAAATTTTTGGATCCCACCACTGCTTATAGGCCCACCTTATAGGGAGGAATGAACTTCCGAGAGTCAAATTTGGCAAAGGGAACTTGGACTCTTCAAGGCATGCCCCCAAAATCACGTCGTCTTTAGGGTGCTGCCAGACTTGAATCTAGCTTTTTCATATTACAGGGCTCTGATATTATCTTTGCAATTTAGACAGGGCTTCGGGGGATCAAACGCATTTTGTGGAAAGGGAAGGACTTTGCTCTGTCTCTTAACCTCAGACTCTGGAGGAGGACTTGACTAGAGAGACAGAGTGGCATAGAGAGGTTAAGAGCTCGTGTATCTAATCTGGAGGAACCGGGTTTGATTCCCAGCTCTGCCGCCTGAGCTGTGGAGGCTTATCTGGGGAATTCAGATTAGCCTTTGCGCTCCCACACACGCCAGCTGGGTGACCTTGGGCTAGTCACAGCTCCTCGGAGCTCTCTCAGCCCCACCTACCTCACAGGGTGCTTGTTGTGAGGGGGGAAGGGCAAGGAGATTGTCAGCCCCTTTGAGTCTCCTGCAGGAGAGAAAGGGGGGATATAAATCCAAACTCCTCCTCCTCCTCCTCCTCCTCCTCCTGCTTCTTCTTCTTCTTCTTCTTCTTCTTCTTCTTCTTCTTCTTCTTCTTCTTCTGCTTCGGGGTCAAAGCACCACTGCTCTGAAACTATCCCATACCTGGTGTTTTTTGGTAAATTATGCCTCCATCTTTAGCTAATTTTTTTTTTTTGCAAATTATGCCTCCGTCTTTAGCTAAACCTTTGCAAATTATGTTGCCGTCTTAGCTAAATTTTTATAAATTGGTTGGAAATTGTTAAAACTTTAAAAAAATATTGTTAATTGGCTTTACATTGCAAATCAGTTTTATACCGTGTGGTATGTGTGTTGTTAACAGCCCTGAACCCACAAGGGGAGGGACAGAATAGAAGCTTTAATAAGTGAATTGAAATGAAATGTGCAGCTTGCTTCTCTCAGGGAAACTTCCTTCCTTCCTTCTGTTCCCACGCCTCCACCTCTTCTCCGACTTGCAAGCACGAAAGCAGGACGTTGGTCTTGTTTCTCCCTCAGTTTTAGTTAGATTAGATTGGAAAACTATATTCACCCGCTCAGTGGTGGGATCCAAAAATTTTAGCAACAGGTTCCCATGGTGGTGGGATTCAAACAGTGGCGTAGCGCCAAAGGGGCTGGGAGGGGCACGACGGGGGCGTGGCCGGGCATTCCAGGGGCGGGGCATTAATTTTATTTATTTATTTTATTTATTGTTATATTTATAAACCGCCCTCCCCCGAAGGGCTCAGGTGTGCGGAAACACATAATAATTTTTCTGTTATGTAAAAAACTCTTACTGTAAAAAAAAAGTTCCTAATTTCCAGCTGGTATCTTTCTATCCATAATTTAAACTCATTCTAGCGAGTCCTATCGTCTGCTGCCAACAGAAACAACTACTTCTCCTCTAACTGACTGCCTGTCAAATACTTAATACTTTCAAACACTTAATTGTGTTTCTAGAAATCAAAAGAAGGAGACTTTCCTTAAACAAGGAACTTGACCATATTACTAAAACTTGTTTTTAAAACAGCCCAACAGGGAGAATGATCCCATTTTCTACCTTCGCTAACCAGCCACGTAGGAAACAATAGGACTTTATGATTTTGGGACCAAATGGAATATCTAACGGAAAAGCAGACCCAATTAGTCACCCCCTCTCGGCACACACAAATAATGAGTAACCCACTCTCGGGAACTGGTGAGAACCTGCTGGATCCCACCTCTGCACACGATCCTAACCAGAAATGGAGTTTCTAGAATAAATGTAGTCTCTTAGTTTGACTAGATAAAAAAAGCTCTGAGTTCTTTTTGTTCCTGGCACATGCCGAGATTTCCTGCGCACACCAGAAAAGCCTTGTGTACCGTGCTAAATGACCAGAGCTAAAATCTAACTGCTTCTTCCTTCTGCCGAGGAAGAAGAGGGGTGCATAGGGGCTCAGCTGCCAGAAATCCACTAGGTGACGTTTTCACTGCACTGTCGTGCACCTGTTGAACTTCTGGCTCCCCAGGCAAAATCCCCTTATTTTCAAAGGGAATTCCTCAATTGGAGGTGAGGGTTGATCGGGCCCAAAAAACCCATACAGCAATTTTTAGCTCAGTGTATTGTCGAAGGCTTTCACGGCTGGAATCACTGGGGTGCTGTGTGGTTTCCGGGCTGTGTGGCCGTGTTCTAGCAGCATTCTCTCCTGACGTTTCGCCTGCATCTGTGGCTGGCGTCTTCAGAGGATCTGATGTTGGGAAAGCAGATATACTCCAAGTATATATACTCCACTGGCTTTCCCAATATCAGACCCTCTGAAGATGCCGGCCGCAGATGCAGGCGAAAGTCAGGAGAGAATGCTGCTAGAGCAACGGCCATGCAGCCCGGAAACCACACAGCACCCAAATTTTTAGCTCCTTTGCAAAAAGGAGAAGAAAAACCTCAACAATTCCGATGCCGTTCGGGAAGCTTCTCCGGCCTCTCCCAGCCAATCACGTTTGGCAGCCTCTTTTTGTGGGAGTCTGATTCGATGCTCAGCGGAGGGGCAGAGCCCCTGCCAGGCGTCGCTTAGCAACAGCAGCGCCTTGGTGGTCTTCTCAGACAGCACCAGAGTGACTTCTTAAAGTCATAAGGGAGCAGGCTTAAAGACGCCGGCGCCTCCTGGTACTCGGCACTGCCAGCGTGAACTGGCAAAGAACGCTGGGCTGAGAAGCTCCCTTTCTCTTGGTTGGTCCGCCCATCTTGTTGCTGGGTTGGATCCTGCAGACCCATTCTACTAGGAAGTTTCAGAGGCTGGTCTGCAGCAGAAAAGCAAGCTACGAGTGCAGTAGCATCTTAAAATCCAACAGGGCATAAGATATTCAGGGGAGGAGGAGGAGGAGAAGGAGGAGAAGGAGAAGGAGAAGAAAAGGAGGAGGAGGAGGAGAAGAAGAAGAAAAGGAGGAGGAGGAGAAGAAGAAGAAGAAAAGGAGGAGGAGGAGGAGGAGGAGGAGAAGAAGAAAAGGAGGAGGAGGAGAAGAAGAAGAAGAAGAAGAAGAAGAAGAAAAGGAAGAGGAGAAGGAGGAGGAGGAGAAGAAGAAGAAGAAGAAGAAGAAGAAGAAGAAGAAGAAGAAGAAGAAGAAGAAGAAGAAGAAAAGGAGGAGGAGGAGGAGGAGGAGGAGAAGAAGAAGAAGAAAAAGGAGAAGAAGAAAAGGAGAAGGAGGAGGAGGAGGAGGAGGAGAAGAAGAAAAGGAGGAGGAGAAGAAGAAAAGGAGGAGGAGGAGGAGGAGAAGAAGAAAAGGAGGAGGAGGAGGAGGAGAAGAAGAAAAGGAGGAGGAGGAGGAGAAGAAGAAGAAGAAGAAGAAGAAGAAGAAGAAGAAGAAGAAGAAGAAGAAGAAGAAGAAGAAGAAGAAGAAGAAGAAGAAGAAGAAGGAAAGGAGGAGGAGGAGGAGAAGAAGAAGAAGAAGAAGAAGAAAAAGGAGAAGAAGAAAAGGAGAAGGAGAAGGAGGAGGAGAAGAAGAAAAGGAGGAGGAGAAGAAGAAAAGGAGGAGGAGAAGAAAAGGAGGAGGAGAAGAAGAAAAGGAGGAGGAGAAGAAGAAGAAGAAGAAGAAAAAGGAGGAGAAGAAGAAAAGGAGAAGGAGGAGGAGGAGAAGAAAAGGAGGAGGAGGAGAAGAAAAGAAGGAGAAGAAGAAAAGGAGGAGGAGAAGAAAAGGAGGAGGAGGAGAAGAAGAAGAAAAGGAGGAGGAGGAGGAGGAGGAGGAGGAGAAGAAGAAGAAGAAGAAGAAGAAGAAGAAGAAGAAGAAGAAGAAGAAGAGGAGGAGGAGGAGGAGGAGGAGGAGAAGAAGAAAAGGAGGAGGAGTAGTTTGGATTTATATTCTCTCCTCAAGGTGACTTACAAGCTCCTTTCTCTTCCTCTCCCCACAACAGACACCTGGTGAGGCAGGTGGGGCTGAGAGAGTTCCGAGAGGACTGTGACCGGCCAAAGGTCACCCAGCAGGAATGCAGGAGTGCGGAAACACATCTGGTTCACCAGATAATCCACTGCCACTCAGGTGGAGGAGTGGGGAATCAAACTCGGTGCTCCAGATTAGAATCCACCTGCTCTTAACCACAGCACCACGCTGCCTCTCAGCTGAGCTGTCGAGACTCCAAGCTCCTTTTGTCAGATACAAACTGGAGAGGAGATCCCTGAGCAGTAGAAGGTGGCAGGGATGCTGCAAAGAAAGGAGTCAGGAAGCAGAGATAAAATGCATCCTTTGCATCCCAACTCTGTTCTTCCTACCTTCAGACTGGGATATAAAGGTTCAGAAATCTTCATTCCCACTTGTTTCTGACGAAGGGAGTTTTGACTCACATTAGGGGAAGATTTCTCCCAACTGAGGAAAATGCGTCCCCTCGTAGTACCAATTCGCAGGATCCAACCATTGGGCATCACAACCACCTTCTCAGCCCTGCCGCCTCCGATCCTTCCAGCCAGAGGGGCTGAACGCCAAACCTGGGACCTTTTGCATGCAAAGTCCTCATCTGAATTGTGGCTCTTGTGCACAGGCCAAGCTTGCCCAAGAGAGGATGTAGCCAGGGGTCTTCAAACTATGGCCCTCCAGATGTTCATGGACTACAATTCCCATCAGCCCCTGCTAGCATGGCCAAGTGGTAGGACTCATGGGAATTGTAGTCTATGGACATCTGGAGGGCCATAGTTTGAAGACCCCTGATGTAGACAGTGGTGGGATTCAAATAATTTAACAACTGGTTGTTTACAAGCACCCTTTTAACAACCGGTTCGCCGAAGTGGTGCGAACCAGCTGTCTACATCCAGTGGTGGGATCCAAACATTTTAGTAACAGGTTCCCATGGCGGTGGGATTCAAACTGTGGCGTAGCGCCAATGGGGCGGAGCGGGGCACGACGGGGGCGTGGCCGGGCATTCCGGGGGCGGGGCATTCCTGGGCGGGGCTGTGACCAAGGACGCAGCCGCTGCGCCGGTCCTGGGGCGGGAAACGAATGCATGCAGGCGCAGGCTGCCGCGCACACCGGTGCACCTCCTGCTAGACTGCTCCAAGTTCTGCGCGCTACTGCTGAGAGGAGGGGCGTAACTCAGGCAAAAATCACCTGGCAAAACCACCCATTAGTAACCCCCTCTCGGCACACGCAAATAACTAGTAACCTACTCTCGGGAACCTGTGAGAACCTGCTGGATCCCACCTCTGGATGTAAACCTCTCCATGCTTTTAAAGCGCTGAGCCACATTCTCCCCGGGGACAGCCGCGTCAATACTGCAAATCGGTCGATGTCCCCACTCAGTTTTCTTCCCCTTGATGTCCGTTCCCACCAAAGAACCTACAGAGAAATCCAACTCACCTTTCCGTTGGGGCTGGCCTTCTTAAAAACTCTGCAAAACAAGAGAGGAAGGGGGAAAGGGAGAGTCCGTAAGAGAGGAGAGACCTCCAGAATTTGGCCGGTGTGGAAATTCCGATACATGCACAAACATCCTCCGGCCATTTCAAGAAAGGAATCCAATTCCTTTCCGCACATGCAGAATAATGCACTTTCAATCCACTTGCACAATTGTTTGCAAGTGTGGATTTGGCTATTCCGCACAGTACAATCCAGCTGCGAAGTGCATTGGAAGTGGATTGAAAGTGCATTATTCTGCATGTGCGGAAGAGGCCTTAAAGTCTCCAGATTGACTCTCTTCCTTGAAAGGGGGGCTGTGAGCAGACAGAAGCGTTCTGTGAGCCCCACAAGAAACAGTGCCAGAGTTCTTGAAGAAGAAGACGAATTGGATTCATACCCCCCCACTCTCTCCGGCAAGGAGACTCAAAGGGGCTGACAATCTCCTTTCCCTTCCCCCCCCCCACAACAAACACCCTGTGAGGTGGGTGGGGCTGAGAGAGCTCCAAAGAACTGTGACTAGCCCAAGGTCACCCAGCTGGCGTGTGTGGGAGTGCCCAGGCTAATGTGATTCCCCAGATAAGCCTCCACAGCTCAAGCAGCAGAGCGGGGAATCAAATCCAGTTCCTCCAGATTAGAGTACACCTGCTCTTAACCACTACACCACTGCTGTTGCAAAGGGTTGGGAGAAAAGGAGCAGCAGACTCTAATCTAGCGAATTAGATGTGTTTCCCCACTCCTACATTCCTGCTGGGCAACCTGGGGCTAGTTCCAGTTCTCTCCGAACTCTCTCAACCCCACCGGCCCCACAAGGTCGCCTACCACACATGCAGAAGAATGCAGTTTCAATCGAGAAATGCACTGTGATGCTGGATTTTGCTGTGCGAAATAGCAAAAATCCACATTCAAACAATTGCAAAAGTGGATTGAAAGTGCGTTACGCTCTGAGACGCCTTGCAGGAGAGAAAGAAGGAGTACAAACCCAAACTCTGCCTCTCTTCTCGCGGCCTGCTTGGTCACAGGCCCCGTTCAAGACACAGAAGCCGAAACACCCGAAGTAATCGCCCTGCTGGCAAAATACCTGGGTCTTTGCAGAACCCAAGAGGCTGGTTTTTGCCCGCGCCCCCCAAGTACGAGTTCAGGATCAGCCGCAAACTGAGCGCATGCAAGACTGAGTTGTTCCGCCGGGCCTTTGGAGAGACCGGCCGTTGAGTGTGTGTGCCCCCCCCCCATTCCATGGGTCCCCAATGCCATCAAGGTTTATCCCTGGGACCCATGGGTCTTTAATATCATCTAGACGACCCCCCCTCCCTTCCAGGAGGACTGAGTTTTAAGTGAGATGCCGATCTTGGGAAATAACTGCTGTTTTTATCTTGTTTATAGAAGTGTATTTTGATGATTTTATATATGATTTTATGTTGTACACCGCCCAGAGTCCTTCAGGGATGGGGCGGCATACTAAATTAAATTAAATTAAATTAAATTAAATTAAATTAAGCTATATCAAACTACATTAAATTTAATCTAGCTTAATTTAATTTAATTTAACTTAATTTAGTTTAATGATGATGATGATGATGATGATGATGATGATGATGATGATGATGATGATAATAATAATAATAATAATAATAATAATAATAATAATAATAATAATAATAATAATAATAATAATAATA
>NW_025950801.1:0-12904 GCF_021028975.2 Sphaerodactylus townsendi
AACATTGTCTCCACGTCAGTAGCAGCGACATCGGCGCGCGAGGCTCTGTGCGAAGAGTGCGCCCGATGTTTTCCCAGTCCTTAAGATTCAATGTCCCCCCCTCTGGGTACCATGGACACTGAGCTTCAATCTCCTCAACCAATTTGCGCAGCTCCCTTCTCTTTACGGGGACCCTGCCGCATTTCGCTAACGCTTTCAGTTCGTCAACGTGCTTGTCATAAGCCCTGCTTTTGCAAGCTCCCATACTCACCGGTGTTCCGTCGGACGAGAGAGTGTCCTAGGACGCGTGTCTCTGGATGCGCCGATCCAGAGGACAGGCGATACCGAAACGGTGGTCCCTGGATGCGCCGATCCAGCGGACTTCGGTATCGCGGCCCTTCCCCAGGCGACGGTGAGCAGGGTGGAGGTTCGAGGATTCCCGGGTTTCGGCACCAGCTTGTAGTCGACCCACGCGGTCAGCGTAAGAACGAGACGAGACGCGGAGATAACATCTGGTGGAGATCGCCAGCAGCGGGAGACCGGAGGTCCGTGTTCCTAGCGAGTCTCTCGTCTGCCGGTTCCTGGCACCTTTTATTGTTATTCTATCGGGGGCGTGTAGGAGGGAGGACCGGGGGGAGTTCCGGGAGAGCGGGAGGTCGGGAGATCATCATGTGATGCATGATCTCATCTGGCTACGTGCGGAGAGGAGCGTAAGCGTCTGAGCCTAATCCTCACCTGGGGGCAAGACCATTGTCCCTGCGCCCGGTGATTGAGTCAGGCAATTCATGACCCGTGACTCATGGGGGGATGAGGAGTGGGGGTGCGGTGCGACCAGCAAGGCCGTAGGTCCGTTGGCGTCCCAACGTTCTACCACGGTGCTGCTGGGTCAGCAGTGCATCACTACATCTCCTCCTTTTTTACATTTTAGAAAAGGGGGGACCGAAATGCTAAAGGGCGATCTAAAGGGACGCTTGTCTCCTCCGCCGCTTGGTCAAGCTGAACGAGCTGCTTGTGTAACATTAGAACTTGGTTGCGGGGTAAGGGAAATTCGAGGGGCTTCTTACACACGTTACAGGCAATATTAGACACACATTGAACGAAGCAAGATCCGGTAACGAGGCACACAATTAAACCAATGCAGAGCTGTACAATAGCACTCAACCATCCTCCCGGCAGCCAGCTCCAGAGGGCTGACCACCAATGGGGCAAAACATTATACTTCAGATTAGATACAACTTCTTGCAGTTCACGTAATCAATTGGGAATTATCAGAAAGATCAAAACAACACATATTATGTACATTCTCACCGCTTTGGTGATGCAGTCAATGGCGGCACGATTATCTAAAGTCGCTTAACGAAGTTCTTGTTGCTCGGAGGCCAGGGCATCCAGGGCAATGAAGGTGGAGTTGGTGGACTTCACAAGGGAACAGGCCAGCTGGCCAATAGTACAGGAAATAAGTCCGGGGGCTCCCACAAGGGAAGTTGCGAGGGAGATAGACTCCGCTTTGGAGAGGGCGACCGCATCGTTCCGACAGGAGGGATCGAAAGGCAGAGCGGAGCGGCGGCGGCGGCGTCCGGGCTCCTGGGGTGGAGCCTGGGGTAGGACGATGGTGAGGCGATAGCAGAGAGTCCCGGCAGACAGACAGGCGGAAATGCAGCAATAACAAATAACATAACTTCAAAAATTGGGGCATGCAATAAATTTAAACAATAAAACATGGCTAAATGATACATAGGCTGGGTGATGTACGGAAAGAAGGCAACCCGTGGTTGCATAATTGTCCAATGCATGGCTCTTGCTGTTTGACTATCAAAACTATAGAGTGATGGCGTTAGAGTCCATGGATCTCTAAGGATTGTAGAGAGAGCCACTGATAGTCTTTAGCGTTGCAAGTTCGGTGACTCTTGCGAGCAGGGTTGTGAAAGAAGGCGTGTTCCGACAATGTTCAAGTGGCTGAAAACAGCGGAGAGTTCCAAGGGTTAACCCATCAGGGATGTTCCCGGCTGTAAGTTCAAATTCCAGCCGGGGGCGGTGGGGAGGAAAGGAGGATGGCGGTTGTAGATGAAGATCCTGCAGGGGGTGACCGATTGTCACCGGTGGAGGGTAGTTGTATGAGTAGCTGCTGATGGCTGTAAAATCCGCAGTGATAGCCGCAGAGGCTGCAGCTTTGGGATTCTTGGGCGTCTAGAGGCGGGCCGGCTGCTGCGGGAGTCTTCGGGTTAGGCGGATCCTCTGGATCTTCGGGTCGTTCCGATGCTGATTGTAAGTCTGCTGAAGCTATGGGACGGGGTACTCCGGGGGGACCTGTTCCATCTCCGTGGTGTGGTCTGGCTTCGTTTGGCATCGTTCCTCGAGCCGGTCGGACATGTCGGGCTGGAATCCATAGAGGACCTGTAGGGAGAAGGACTGAAGCATACCCCCTTCCCCAGGTTATGAGGGGGGCCGGTCCCCGCCAGGTTCGATCTGGGAGCTGGCGGTAGTAGACCTTGGCGTGGGGGAGGGGGTCTGACTGCCTGAAGTGTCTTTCTACGGGGGTGATCTGTTGCCCTGATGGTAGGGCGAGCAGATTTAAATGATTGATGGTGAAGAGTACTTTTGAAACTGTTTGTTGTATGTGGCCTAAATGGGGGGGGGGCTACCTCCCCTTTCTTTAGTTTGTCTGGCTAAAATTTCTTTGAAGTTGCGATTTGCTCTCTCAACGATTGCTTGCCCGGTGCTGTTGTAGGGAATTCCGTGTGTTAGCACGATTCCCCAGTTGGTGCAGAACTGGAGCATGGCCGCGGAAGAATATGCGGGCGCGTTGTCCGTTTTTAAGCGGAGGGGGCGGCCCATGACGGTTATGCATGCAAAGAGGTGCTGGATGACGTGATTGGTTGTTTCGCCTCGGAGTGGGGTGGCCCAGACGTACCCCGAGTAGGTATCTATAGTTACATGTAGGTGCTTCCAGGGGGCTAGGGCAGGGACCAGGGTTACGTCCATTTGCCACAAGTCATTTGCCAGGGCCCCCCTCGGGTTTACCCCGGGGTCTGACGAGGGGCCAAGGCGTGAGCATTGAGCACAAGATTTAACGATGGATTGTGCCTGGTTGAGGGGGATGCTACAGGATCGGGCGAGTGCTTTTGCCCCCTGGTGGAAGAAATCGTGTGACTGGAAGGGGTCGGAGAAGAGGGTGGAGATGTGGGTAGCGTTGTCTGCGTGCTGGTTCCCCTCGCTGAGGGGGCCTGGGAGCGGCGTGTGGCTGCGCATATGGCCTACGAAGTATTGAGAGGTTCTGGATGCTAGTAGGTTCCGTAATGTCAGGAAGAGACTCATGAGGTTTAAGTCGATTCGGGGGGCGACGTAGGCTCCGGGTAGGTGGGCGATCACGTGCGCCACGTATTGGGAATCGACCAAAAGGTTGAAGGGTTGGGGGAAAGTTTGGAAGGCCAGAATGGCCGCGGCGAGTTCGCTCCGTTGGGCGGAGGCTTGGGGCGGCGTGTAAGCGGTCTGCCATTGACCATTTTGTTGAAATGCAATGGCGCCGACGCGCTTGCCCCCGTCGGCGAAGATGGTGGGGGCGCCTTGGAGTGGGACAGAGGCCGCTAAAGGCCGAACGGGACAGGGGGTAGAGTGGAGGAGAGTGAGGCGAGGGTCTGGGGGGAGGTGGAAGAGGATCTCCCCCACGAAATCCTCCAGGGCCAGCTGGAGGGGTGAAGAAGCGTTCAAGAGATGCTGGAATTCTGTTCTGTTTAGAGGCATGACGATCTTTTCGGGGTCCCACCCCACCATTACCATAGTGCGCTGACGCCCTTGGTTGATGAGATCTGCGTAAAGCTGGCCCGGGGTGGAGAGATTTTTTGCGGGCACATGGGGTAGGTAGAGCCATTCGACCAAGAAGGTTTGTGGCGGCCGTGTGTACCCTAGGACTCCGGTTGGGAGAGGGGGGGTGTTCAAGAGGAAGAGGGAGAGAGGTTGATTCTTGAGGGGGACCCGATCCACCCATCGGCGGGCTAGGACCTCCCTTACTGCCCGAAAGGCGTCCTTGTGCTTTTGGGTGAGTTGGATCCTGTCCCCTGGATTTTTGGCGAGCGGGAGTAGCGAGAACAGGGGGCTGAGCAAGGAGGTGGTGAGGGCAAAGAAGGGACGGACCCAGTTGAGGGTTCCGAGCAGCTGCTGCAGCTGGAGGAGTGTGGGCGTGTCTGGGATTTGCATCTCTGGTATGACAGGGGCGGAGTAGGAGTGGAGGAGTTTATGCCCCAGATACAAGAATGGCTCGTTCTTTTGCACCTTTTCGGGAGCGATGTATAGGCCAGACTGTTTTAATGTGTCGGCCAGCAGCGTTATCCACTGCGGGGGGATGGTCGGTGCGGCTACTAGGATATCGTCCATGTAATGGATGACTATGGCTCCGGGCGCTTTGGCGCGAAACGGGGCTAGGGCGTGATGGACGAAGAACTGACACAAGGTGGGGCTGTTGAGCATTCCCTGGGGCAATACTTTCCATTGGTATCTGGCCGTGGGCTGCTGATGATTAAGCACCGGCACCGTGAAAGCGAAATGTACTCGGTCTTCGGGAGAGAGGGGAATACAAAAGAAACAATCCTTCAGGTCAACAACCAGGACCTGGTAGTCCGAGGGGATAAGGTTGGGGTTGGGTAAACCGCATTGAAGAGGGCCCATGGGTTGGATGCAGGCATTTACTGCTCTGAGATCCTGTAGCAATCGCCATCGGCCACTCTTCTTTTTTATTACAAAGACAGGTGTGTTCCATGGTGATGTTGAGGTCTCAATGTGGCCCGCGGCCAGCTGTTCCTCCACGAGTTGGTGCATGGCAGTCAATTTCTCTCTGGGCAGTGGCCACTGTTCTACCCATACTGGGGTCTTCGTGGTCCATGTGAGGGGGAGGGCAGTGGGGGCGGGCTTACTCGTCTCGAGCTCTCCCATGGCAATGGGGAGGGCGATGAGTTGCCGCCCGATTTCTGGGGGGGCTTCCGGTGTGGCCTGCTCCCCTTCCTCTTCCCAGGTGCCCAAATGTGCCCCAGCCGGCCACTGATCAGGCCGCCCGGTCACTTTGCTGATGGCCGTGCCGGGGCTCCCCGCACCCTGGGGTTCACTTGGGCCTCTGAGCTGTGTGGAGTGGGAGGCGGGGTGCTCTTGGGGCGTAGGGGCCCGCGGCGTGCGGCTGCCCTCGTGAGGCCGTTCCTGCAGGATGCCCGCCCACATTGGGGCGTACGCGGGCTCCGGGCGGGCGAGGTCAGTGGCCCCTGCAATAAGGGATAGTTCTTGTTTAAAGGTGGAGAAGGCTCGGGGGACGGGCCTCCCTGGGGGTCCTCTCCCCTTGGGGGGAGACCCCCCTCGGTGCGGGTTGTAGGCCCCCCTACTGGGCAGCCTGCAATCTCTACGGAAGTGTCCGGACTGGTGGCAATTGAAACATCTGCCTCGGGGCTGTTTCCTAGCAATGGAGAGGGCCGCGGCCAGGAGGTCCGCGTGGTGGGCGAAGGACCCGATATCCTGGCAAGCCTTAAGCATGTCGGCCAGTTCAGGGTTCTTACCTAGGCCTGTGATTGCTTTGCGGCACTCAGCGGAGGCGTTCTCCTTGGCAAGACGCTTAAGGAGTTCGCCCTGAGCCTCCTCGTTATCAACCTGCCTCTTGAGAGCTTCCTGGAGCCTGCTCACAAACTCGGCATAGGGTTCTTGGGGTTTTTGCCGGATGGCGGAGAAGCTCTGTGTGGGCTGGCCAGAATTGGGGACCCTGACAAACGCCTTATAAGCGCACTCAGAGGCGACCGTAAGGGTGGCCTCAGGCAGGACAATCTGATTGTTGGGGTTACTGAAGGCATCGAAGCCGTAAAGCTGTGCGGCAGTGTAGGCGCCGCCGGAGGCGGTTGCCCTGCTAAGGCATTGCTGGCGGAACTCGCTCTCCCAGATCACAAATTGTGTCGGGCTCAGGAGCATGCGGAAGGTGGTCTTCCAGTCGTCCGGAACCATTAAGTGACTCCTCGCGACTGCCTCGAGCATGCTTCTCACATATGGGCTGGTGACTCCCACGTCCCGCACCGCTTTGCGGAGCTCGGTGAGGATATTATAGCTCAAGGGGCGGTACTCGACAACCCGCCGAACTATGCCATCCTCCCCCTCGGTATCTGTGAAGTGGACGGGGCACAATGCAAGGATATCGGCATCGTCTTCCGTCAGGGTTTCTTTCTTCTGCAGATCGTGGCTAATACGCTCTGCGAGAGTTTTGAAACCCGCGCCATTACGTGGCGCTGACGGAGGTGCAGCGGCTTCGGAAAATGAAGGCGGAGCAAGGGGAGGGGGCGGCTGAGCCGCGGGAGAGTTTGAAATGGGCGAAGGAGCAAGGGGGGCAGAAGGAGGACAGGCGTCCAATTTAGTGGATAGAGAAAATTCCGGGGTTGAAATTGAAGGTGAAAGATCGAAAGGAGGGCGGCCTACAGCAAGGGAGCCATAGGTCTGCAGGCTGATGGCGACATAACATTGTCTCCACGTCAGTAGCAGCGACATCGGCGCGCGAGGCTCTGTGCGAAGAGTGCGCCCGATGTTTTCCCAGTCCTTAAGATTCAATGTCCCCCCCTCTGGGTACCATGGACACTGAGCTTCAATCTCCTCAACCAATTTGCGCAGCTCCCTTCTCTTTACGGGGACCCTGCCGCATTTCGCTAACGCTTTCAGTTCGTCAACGTGCTTGTCATAAGCCCTGCTTTTGCAAGCTCCCATACTCACCGGTGTTCCGTCGGACGAGAGAGTGTCCTAGGACGCGTGTCTCTGGATGCGCCGATCCAGAGGACAGGCGATACCGAAACGGTGGTCCCTGGATGCGCCGATCCAGCGGACTTCGGTATCGCGGCCCTTCCCCAGGCGACGGTGAGCAGGGTGGAGGTTCGAGGATTCCCGGGTTTCGGCACCAGCTTGTAGTCGACCCACGCGGTCAGCGTAAGAACGAGACGAGACGCGGAGATAACATCTGGTGGAGATCGCCAGCAGCGGGAGACCGGAGGTCCGTGTTCCTAGCGAGTCTCTCGTCTGCCGGTTCCTGGCACCTTTTATTGTTATTCTCTCGGGGGCGTGTAGGAGGGAGGACCGGGGGGAGTTCCGGGAGAGCGGGAGGTCGGGAGATCATCATGTGATGCATGATCTCATCTGGCTACGTGCGGAGAGGAGCGTAAGCGTCTGAGCCTAATCCTCACCTGGGGGCAAGACCATTGTCCCTGCGCCCGGTGATTGAGTCAGGCAATTCATGACCCGTGACTCATGGGGGGATGAGGAGTGGGGGTGCGGTGCGACCAGCAAGGCCGTAGGTCCGTTGGCGTCCCAACGTTCTACCACGGTGCTGCTGGGTCAGCAGTGCATCACTACATCTCCTCCTTTTTTACATTTTAGAAAAGGGGGGACCGAAATGCTAAGGGGCGATCTAAAGGGACGCTTGTCTCCTCCGCCGCTTGGTCAAGCTGAACGAGCTGCTTGTGTAACATTAGAACTTGGTTGCGGGGTAAGGGAAATTCGAGGGGCTTCTTACACACGTTACAGGCAATATTAGACACACATTGAACGAAGCAAGATCCGGTAACGAGGCACACAATTAAACCAATGCAGAGCTGTACAATAGCACTCAACCATCCTCCCGGCAGCCAGCTCCAGAGGGCTGACCACCAATGGGGCAAAACATTATACTTCAGATTAGATACAACTTCTTGCAGTTCACGTAATCAATTGGGAATTATCAGAAAGATCAAAACAACACATATTATGTACATTCTCACCGCTTTGGTGATGCAGTCAATGGCGGCACGATTATCTAAAGTCGCTTAACGAAGTTCTTGTTGCTCGGAGGCCAGGGCATCCAGGGCAATGAAGGTGGAGTTGGTGGACTTCGCAAGGGAACAGGCCAGCTGGCCAATAGTACAGGAAATAAGTCCGGGGGCTCCCACAAGGGAAGTTGCGAGGGAGATAGACTCCGCTTTGGAGAGGGCGACCGCGTCGCTCCGACAGGAGGGATCGAAAGGCAGAGCGGAGCGGCGGCGGCGGCGTCCGGGCTCCTGGGGTGGAGCCTGGGGTAGGACGATGGTGAGGCGATAGCAGAGAGTCCCGGCAGACAGACAGGCGGAAATGCAGCAATAACAAATAACATAACTTCAAAAATTGGGGCATGCAATAAATTTAAACAATAAAGCATGGCTAAATGATACATAGGCTGGGTGATGTACGGAAAGAAGGCAACCCGTGGTTGCATAATTGTCCAATGCATGGCTCTTGCTGTTTGACTATCAAAACTATAGAGTGATGGCGTTAGAGTCCATGGATCTCTAAGGATTGTAGAGAGAGCCACTGATAGTCTTTAGCGTTGCAAGTTCGGTGACTCTTGCGAGCAGGGTTGTGAAAGAAGGCGTGTTCCGACAATGTTCAAGTGGCTGAAAACAGCGGAGAGTTCCAAGGGTTAACCTATCAGGGATGTTCCCGGCTGTAAGTTCAAATTCCAGCCGGGGGCGGTGGGGAGGAAAGGAGGATGGCGGTTGTAGATGAAGATCCTGCAGGGGGTGACCGATTGTCACCGGTGGAGGGTAGTTGTATGAGTAGCTGCTGATGGCTGTAAAATCCGCAGTGATAGCCGCAGAGGCTGCAGCTTTGGGATTCTTGGGCGTCTAGAGGCGGGCCGGCTGCTGCGGGAGTCTTCGGGTTAGGCGGATCCTCTGGATCTTCGGGTCGTTCCGATGCTGATTGTAAGTCTGCTGAAGCTATGGGACGGGGTACTCCGGGGGGACCTGTTCCATCTCCGTGGTGTGGTCTGGCTTCGTTTGGCATCGTTCCTCGAGCCGGTCGGACATGTCGGGCTGGAATCCATAGAGGACCTGTAGGGAGAAGGACTGAAGCATACCCCCTTCCCCAGGTTATGAGGGGGGCCGGTCCCCGCCAGGTTCGATCTGGGAGCTGGCGGTAGTAGACCTTGGCGTGGGGGAGGGGGTCTGACTGCCTGAAGTGTCTTTCTACGGGGGTGATCTGTTGCCCTGATGGTAGGGCGAGCAGATTTAAATGATTGATGGTGAAGAGTACTTTTGAAACTGTTTGTTGTATGTGGCCTAAATGGGGGGGGGGGCTACCTCCCCTTTCTTTAGTTTGTCTGGCTAAAATTTCTTTGAAGTTGCGATTTGCTCTCTCAACGATTGCTTGCCCGGTGCTGTTGTAGGGAATTCCGTGTGTTAGCACGATTCCCCAGTTGGTGCAGAACTGGAGCATGGCCGCGGAAGAATATGCGGGCGCGTTGTCCGTTTTTAAGCGGAGGGGGCGGCCCATGACGGTTATGCATGCAAAGAGGTGCTGGATGACGTGATTGGTTGTTTCGCCTCGGAGTGGGGTGGCCCAGACGTACCCCGAGTAGGTATCTATAGTTACATGTAGGTGCTTCCAGGGGGCTAGGGCAGGGACCAGGGTTACGTCCATTTGCCACAAGTCATTTGCCAGGGCCCCCCTCGGGTTTACCCCGGGGTCTGACGAGGGGCCAAGGCGTGAGCATTGAGCACAAGATTTAACGATGGATTGTGCCTGGTTGAGGGGGATGCTACAGGATCGGGCGAGTGCTTTTGCCCCCTGGTGGAAGAAATCGTGTGACTGGAAGGGGTCGGAGAAGAGGGTGGAGATGTGGGTAGCGTTGTCTGCGTGCTGGTTCCCCTCGCTGAGGGGGCCTGGGAGCGGCGTGTGGCTGCGCATATGGCCTACGAAGTATTGAGAGGTTCTGGATGCTAGTAGGTTCCGTAATGTCAGGAAGAGACTCATGAGGTTTAAGTCGATTCGGGGGGCTACATAGGCTCCGGGTAGGTGGGCGATCACGTGCGCCACGTATTGGGAATCGACCAAAAGGTTGAAGGGTTGGGGGAAAGTTTGGAAGGCCAGAATGGCCGCGGCGAGTTCGCTCCGTTGGGCGGAGGCTTGGGGCGGCGTGTAAGCGGTCTGCCATTGACCATTTTGTTGAAATGCAATGGCGCCGACGCGCTTGCCCCCGTCGGCGAAGATGGTGGGGGCGCCTTGGAGTGGGACAGAGGCCGCTAAAGGCCGAACGGGACAGGGGGTAGAGTGGAGGAGAGTGAGGCGAGGGTCTGGGGGGAGGTGGAAGAGGATCTCCCCCACGAAATCCTCTAGGGCCAGCTGGAGGGGTGAAGAAGCGTTCAAGAGATGCTGGAATTCTGTTCTGTTTAGAGGCATGACGATCTTTTCGGGGTCCCACCCCACCATTACCATAGTGCGCTGACGCCCTTGGTTGATGAGATCTGCGTAAAGCTGGCCCGGGGTGGAGAGATTTTTTGCGGGCACATGGGGTAGGTAGAGCCATTCGACCAAGAAGGTTTGTGGCGGCCGTGTGTACCCTAGGACTCCGGTTGGGAGAGGGGGGGTGTTCAAGAGGAAGAGGGAGAGAGGTTGATTCTTGAGGGGGACCCGATCCACCCATCGGCGGGCTAGGACCTCCCTTACTGCCCGAAAGGCGTCCTTGTGCTTTTGGGTGAGTTGGATCCTGTCCCCTGGATTTTTGGCGAGCGGGAGTAGCGAGAACAGGGGGCTGAGCAAGGAGGTGGTGAGGGCAAAGAAGGGACGGACCCAGTTGAGGGTTCCGAGCAGCTGCTGCAGCTGGAGGAGTGTGGGCGTGTCTGGGATTTGCATCTCTGGTATGACAGGGGCGGAGTAGGAGTGGAGGAGTTTATGCCCCAGATACAAGAATGGCTCGTTCTTTTGCACCTTTTCGGGAGCGATGTATAGGCCAGACTGTTTTAATGTGTCGGCCAGCAGCGTTATCCACTGCGGGGGGATGGTCGGTGCGGCTACTAGGATATCGTCCATGTAATGGATGACTATGGCTCCGGGCGCTTTGGCGCGAAACGGGGCTAGGGCGTGATGGACGAAGAACTGACACAAGGTGGGGCTGTTGAGCATTCCCTGGGGCAATACTTTCCATTGGTATCTGGCCGTGGGCTGCTGATGATTAAGCACCGGCACCGTGAAAGCGAAATGTACTCGGTCTTCGGGAGAGAGGGGAATACAAAAGAAACAATCCTTCAGGTCAACAACCAGGACCTGGTAGTCCGAGGGGATAAGGTTGGGGTTGGGTAAACCGCATTGAAGAGGGCCCATGGGTTGGATGCAGGCATTTACTGCTCTGAGATCCTGTAGCAATCGCCATCGGCCACTCTTCTTTTTTATTACAAAGACAGGTGTGTTCCATGGTGATGTTGAGGTCTCAATGTGGCCCGCGGCCAGCTGTTCCTCCACGAGTTGGTGCATGGCAGTCAATTTCTCTCTGGGCAGTGGCCACTGTTCTACCCATACTGGGGTCTTCGTGGTCCATGTGAGGGGGAGGGCAGTGGGGGCGGGCTTACTCGTCTCGAGCTCTCCCATGGCAATGGGGAGGGCGATGAGTTGCCGCCCGATTTCTGGGGGGGCTTCCGGTGTGGCCTGCTCCCCTTCCTCTTCCCAGGTGCCCAAATGTGCCCCAGCCGGCCACTGATCAGGCCGCCCGGTCACTTTGCTGATGGCCGTGCCGGGGCTCCCCGCACCCTGGGGTTCACTTGGGCCTCTGAGCTGTGTGGAATGGGCGGCGGGGTGCTCTTGGGGCGTAGGGGCCCGCGGCGTGCGGCTGCCCTCGTGAGGCCGTTCCTGCAGGATGCCCGCCCACATTGGGGTGTACGCGGGCTCCGGGCGAGCGAGGTCAGTGGCCCCTGCAATAAGGGATAGTTCTTGTTTAAAGGTGGAGAAGGCTCGGGGGACGGGCCTCCCTGGGGGTCCTCTCCCCTTGGGGGGAGACCCCCCTCGGTGCGGGTTGTAGGCCCCCCTACTGGGCAGCCTGCAATCTCTACGGAAGTGTCCGGACTGGTGGCAATTGAAACATCTGCCTCGGGGCTGTTTCCTAGCAATGGAGAGGGCCGCGGCCAGGAGGTCCGCGTGGTGGGCGAAGGACCCGATATCCTGGCAAGCCTTAAGCATGTCGGCCAGTTCAGGGTTCTTACCTAGGCCTGTGATTGCTTTGCGGCACTCAGCGGAGGCGTTCTCCTTGGCAAGACGCTTAAGGAGTTCGCCCTGAGCCTCCTCGTTATCAACCTGCCTCTTGAGAGCTTCCTGGAGCCTGCTCACAAACTCGGCATAGGGTTCTTGGGGTTTTTGCCGGATGGCGGAGAAGCTCTGTGTGGGCTGGCCAGAATTGGGGACCCTGACAAACGCCTTATAAGCGCACTCAGAGGTGACCGTAAGGGTGGCCTCAGGCAGGACAATCTGATTGTTGGGGTTACTGAAGGCATCGAAGCCGTAAAGCTGTGCGGCGGTGTAGGCGCCGCCGGAGGCGGTTGCCCTGCTAAGGCATTGCTGGCGGAACTCGCTCTCCCAGATCACAAATTGTGTCGGGCTCAGGAGCATGCGGAAGGTGGTCTTCCAGTCGTCCGGAACCATTAAGTGACTCCTCGCGACTGCCTCGAGCATGCTTCTCACATATGGGCTGGTGACTCCCACGTCCCGCACCGCTTTGCGGAGCTCGGTGAGGATATTATAGCTCAAGGGGCGGTACTCGACAACCCGCCGAACTATGCCATCCTCCCCGACGGTATCTGTGAAGTGGACGGGGCACAATGCAAGGATATCGGCATCGTCTTCCGTCAGGGTTTCTTTCTTCTGCAGATCGTGGCTAATACGCTCTGCGAGAGTTTTGAAACCCGCGCCATTACGTGGCGCTGACGGAGGTGCAGCGGCTTCGGAAAATGAAGGCGGAGCAAGGGGAGGGGGCGGCTGAGCCGCGGGAGAGTTTGAAATGGGCGAAGGAGCAAGGGGGGCAGAAGGAGGACAGGCGTCCAATTTAGTGGATAGAGAAAATTCCGGGGTTGAAATTGAAGGTGAAAGATCGAAAGGAGGGCGGCCTACAGCAAGGGAGCCATAGGTCTGCAGGCTGATGGCGACA
>NW_025950802.1:0-12901 GCF_021028975.2 Sphaerodactylus townsendi
GGCTCCTGCCCTTCCCAAGGCCTGGGGAGGACAGAAGTCGGCCTGCAGGGAGGCCTGGGGGGTGGCGGCAGATGGCTCAGATGGGCGCTGCAGTGGCAGGCTGGCTCCTGCCTTCCCCGGCCTCCCTGGAGCAAGGGGAGCCAGCCTGTGGCTGTGGCAAACACCTCAGCCAGCCAGCAGCGCCTCAGAACGGGGGAGCCGCCAAGTGCCGGCCGGTCACTGTACTGCGAGAGAGGCCGGCCATGGGGACCCAGTCGGCACCTGGCGCCCCCCACATGACGAAATGGCGTGCACCCAGGGATATGGGTTACTCCATGTCCCATGGGCGGTACGCCCCTGGGGCAACAGAAATACCCCTAAACATTTGGTGTGGCCAATCACTGCTATTCTCTGGCTTGGGCCCTCAAACTGCGGCATGGCATGAAAAACAAAGACAACCTTGTCATCTGCCACTAAGAACTAGTGTTTATTGCGTCACGAATTTAATAATGTTACCTCCCACCTGGCTGTGAGCTGACTTCAAAGATGCCGAGAAGATGCCGGGGGACCGTTGTATTGTTTATTGCCCACCATTCAGCCCACTAAATATTACATAATTGCTGGTTTCTTTTGTCGTCAGGAAATGGATGGCTCGTGGCCAGTGGCGTAACTAGACAAACTGGAGCCCTGGGCAAAACCTGAGTTTGATGCCCCCCCAGGCGCGTGCCCAATGCAACGCGCAACCCCCCCCCCCCTTGTAGCTACGCCCAGTGGCGTATCTAGGCAAACTGGAGTTTGGCGCCCCACATGGGCAGCCACCCTCCCCCACTGTGACCAAGCAATGATTTTTTACACCAGGTTGTTTCAAAGTCACCATCACATTATAGAACATGCCCCAACTCACAAATCTGAGCACAGCAATAAGCCATGCCACACAACAGAAATATTTTTTGAAAACATTTTCAAAATGCTTTCAAAATGTTTTATTACTGCTATGAAAACATGTTACGGTGTTGTATCCAGTACCCCCAATTGGGGGAAACAGCATCACTTTCAATGTTTCAAAGGAGAATCTGGGCTCCCTAGTTTAAACAAGTGATGCTGGAATCCACCCCCAAACAGCATCCTTTTCAATGGTGTTTAAACTAGGGAGCCCAGATTCTCCTTTTAAATCCACCTTAAAGGGAGAATCTGGGGTTCCCAGTTTAAACAACATTGGAAGTGATGCTATTTTGGGGTTGATTCTCCCCTACCCTGAAACAGCATCACTTGCAATGTTTAAACTGGGGACCTCAGATTCTCCCTTTAAATCCATGTCAAAGGGGGGGGGGGATTTAAAAGGAAAATCTGGCAAAATTTGGGAGGTGCCTGCTGGCAGGGGTGCAATTGTTAAGCTAGCAGCACCAAACTTTCAGGGTATCTTTAGGAGACTCCCCTAATGATACCACCCAGGTTTGGTGAAGTTTGGTTCAGGGGGTCCAAAGTTATGGGCCCTCAAAAGTGTAGCCCCTGTCTTCTGTTAGCTCCCATTGGAAACAATGGGGGATGGGGTACCCCCTTTGGGAGTCCATAACTTTGGACTCCCTGAACCAAACCTCACCAAACCTGGGTGATAGCATCAGGAGAGTCTCCCAGAACATCCCTGAAATTTTGGTGCTGCTAGCCTAAAAACTGCACCCTCTGCAGGCCAAAAATGGAAAAAACACTGAAAATACAAAAAAATCTCACAAACAAACCTGCGCCCCCCCCCCCACAGGGCTGCGCCCAGGGCAACTGCCCACTTTGCCCAATGGGAGGAACGCCTCTGCTCGTGGCTGCTCAGAATTTTGATGCATGAATAACCCATGACTCAAACAAGCTTAAAATGGATGCAACTCGCTCCGTCCTCTAAAGAAACAAGGAAAACTGAAAGAAAATCACGAGGCTGGGGAGAACAGTGTGGTGTAATGGTTAAAGCGCCAGATTGGAATCTGGGAAAACCCGGGTTCGAGTCCCCGCTCTTCCATGGAAGCTTGCTGGGGGACCCTGAGTAATTCAGTCAGACTTAACCTACCTCACAGGGCGGTTGTGAGGATAAAGCAGAGGAGATGAAAACTTTGGGTCCCTATTGGGGATAAAGGCAGGATATAAATAAATAGAAGAAAAGTTTGGATTTATACCCTGAATTTTTTCAACTGTAAGGAATCTCAAAGCAGCTTACCAAGTCCTGTGAGCAGCAGTGGCGTAGGAGGTTAAGAGCTCGTGTATCTAATCTGGAGGAACCGGGTTTGATTCCCAGCTTCGCCGCCTGAGCTGTGGAGGCTTATCTGGGGAATTCAGATTAGCCTGTGCACTCCCACACATGCCAGCTGGGTGACCTTGGGCTAGTCACAGCTTCTCGGAGCTCTCTCAGCCCCACCTACCTCACAGGGTGTTTGTTGTGAGGGGGGAAGGGCAAGGAGTTTGTAAGCCCCTTTGAGTCTCCTGCAGGAGAGAAAGGGGGGATATAAATCCAAACTCTTCTTCTTCTTCTTTCCTTTCTTCTCCCCACAACAGACACCTTGTGAGGTAGGTGGGGCTGGGAGACTCTTAACAGAATGGTGCCTCGCCCAAGGTCACCCAGTAGGCTTCATGTGGAGGAGCGGGGAAACAAACCCTGTTCTCCAGATTAGAGTCCACCGCTCCTATCCACTACTCTACGCTGGCTCTTCACCATTGGCAGAGATTCCGTGGGCATCCCAGGTATAGTCTGAAACAGGGTCAGGGCAAGGTGGCCAATTGCCAGGAGGGGAAAAAACCTCTTGTCCCTTTAATTGAATCTTAATGGGGTGTTATTAACTGGGCGGTCTTATTTACTTCCATGCCGCCAGACGCTTCACCTGCCCATAGACCTTACGTGGAGCCCTTCTTAAAGGGAGAGGACATTTACTCCAGGTTTGCTGGCGCCCCGAGCTCGTGGCCATTACGTGCAACTGAATCGGCTTGTCAACTGGATCTCAGTCAGCCCAGCCACTCCCATGAATGATTCAGCACCTCTCCCAGATCGTGACTTGGAGCCAAAAATAGACACCTTTTGCATGTCCACACCCTTTTCGTTCACAGTTGAAGCAAACGGATCGGATTAGAACATAAGAACATAAGAACAAGCCAGCTGGATCAGACCAGAGTCCATCTAGTCCAGCTCTCTGCTACTCGCAGTGGCCCACCAGGTGCCTTTGGGAGCTCACCTGCAGGATGTGAAAGCAATGGCCTTCTGCGGCTGTTGCTCCCGAGCACCTGGTCTGTTAAGGCATTTGCAATCTCAGATCAAAGAGGATCAAGATTGGTAGCCATAGATCGAGTTCTCCTCCATAAATCTGTCCAAGCCCCCTTTTAAAGCTATCCAGGTTAGTGGCCATCACCACCTCCTGTGGCAGTGTAACCCCCATGCCCAGAATGGGTTGGCCCAGAATGGGTTGACCCAGTAAGGGGGTGGAGACTCGGAGCAGCAGAGAGGCTGCAAGAGCTCTTTTGCAGAAGAAGCAAGGCTACCAGACTTGGACCTT
This sequence comes from Sphaerodactylus townsendi, assembly GCF_021028975.2. Lineage (NCBI taxonomy): Eukaryota > Metazoa > Chordata > Lepidosauria > Squamata > Sphaerodactylidae > Sphaerodactylus > Sphaerodactylus townsendi. The sequence continues at coordinate 3,504 of NW_025950802.1, forward strand.
GATTTCTATAAGCCCTTAACACCTTGTTAAGGCAATTTCAATATTGTTGGGAACTACTGGGAAGGTAGTTGTTGTTTTGCTGTGTTGTAAATGTTGGAGTTTATTGTTTCAGGGTTTTCTTGTGTGGTTGTAATGGGTGAGAGTTCTCCTGGAAACCTTCATCATGTTGCAACCTGTTCATCAAGCCCTTGGAGTCTTCAGGAGCCAGCCAACTTGCAAAGAAGAATTTGGACTTGGCAATATCAGTAGACTGTAAATAGAAGGACTTGAAATGCAACCTGAACAGGACCTTGAATTGTAACGTTAAATGTTGATGTTTTACAAGTGTTAATTGTAAAGAAAAGTAAACCATTTTGTTGTTTAAAAATTGGTTCTTTGCAACTCCTTCCAAGTACTGCCCCACAGAACCCACAAGCTGAGGTTACAGCAGCATATTCCAAACACCAATCACACGTTGCGTGAAGAAGTGTTTCCTTTTATTAGTCCTAATTCTTCCCCCCAGCCTTTTCAATGAATGCCCCCTGGTTCTAGTATTGTGAGAAAGAGAGAAAAATTTCTCTCTGTCAACATTTTCTACCCCATGCATAATTTTATAGACTTCAATCATATCCCCCCTCAGCCGTCTCCTCTCCAAACTAAAGAGTCCCATTTCTGCATCAAAAGGTGACAGAAGCAGGTGACAGAAGCAAAGTGTCTATTTTGTTGGTCTTCTTATGTTTTTCCATAAAGCTCTATGCCCTGCCTATTGGCTCTCCAGGACAACTGTCTGGCTGTAGTGCGAAACAGGATGCTGGATCTGACGGACCACTGGTCTGATCCAGCCAGGCTCCTCTTATGTTCTTAAGCAACATCCCAGCCCCTTTTGTATCCAACATGGCTCTGAGTTACCTGACAGCAGGTTCTCACAGGTTCCCGAGAGTAGGTTACTAATTATTTGTGTGTGCCGAGAGGGGGTTACTAATTGGTGATTTTGCCACGTGATTTTTGCCTTAGTTACGCCCCTCCTCTCAGCAGTAGCACACAGAACTTGAAGCAGTCTAGCAGGAGGTGCACCAGCGTGCATGGCAGCCTGCGCCTGCGTGCATTCGTTTCCCGCCCAAGGACCGGCGCAGTGGCTGCGTCCTTGCCACAGCCCCACCCAGGAATGCCCCACACCCGGAATGCCCAGCCACGTCCCCGTCGTGCCCCGCCCAGTCCCATTGGCACTACGCCACAGTTTGAATCCCACCACCATGGGAACCTGTTACTAAAATTTTTGGATCCCACCACTGGGCTAGATCCTGCTTACAACCTTGGTTTTGGGTTAAATCTGAAACGAGCCACGAAGTTAATCTTCCTTGCCACAGCCTAATTGGTGATTTTTGGATCCCACCACTGCCTGACATCATCTGTATTGACGCTCTAATCTGGTGAACTGGGTTTGATTCTCCACTCCTCCACATGAAACTGGCAGGATGTCCTTGACCTGTCACGGTTCTCTCGGAACTCTCTCAGCCCCACCTACCTCACAAGGTGTCTGTTGTGGGGAGAGGAAGGGAAAGGAGATTATAAGCCCTCTGAGTCTCCTTACAGGAGAGAAAAGTGGGGTATAAATCCAAACTCCTACTCCTTCTCTTCCTCACCATGCTGGCTCTCGAAAGGTTTCTAGCTGCTGTTAAAACAGACAGCAGCTGGTTTGCTTCTTTAAAAGGAAGCATCTGTACTCTGGATACAGCTCTATTGACAATTCCCTCCTCCAAATTCTAGCTACCTTAAGTAGTAGTAATAGAAGAAGAAGAGGAAGAGTAGTAGTTTGGATTTATATCTTCCCTTTCTCTCCTGTAAGGAGACTCAAAGGGGCTTACAATCTTCTCCCCCCCCCCCACCTCAAACACGCTGTGCGGTGGTTGAGGCTTAGAGAGCTCCAAAGAACTGTGACTAGCCCAAGGTCCCCCAGCTGGCATGTGTTGGAGTGCACAAGCTAATCTAGTTCACCAGATAAGCCTCCACAGCTCAAGTGGCACAGTGGGGGATCAAACCTGGTTCTCCAGATTAGAGTGCACCTGTTCTTAACCACTACTGCTCCTCTGCCCAACAAGCAATAAGTAAGCTTGAAGGTTTTTATAGCTGGAATCAACTGGCTATTGTGGGTTTTGAGGGCTGTGTGGCCACGATCTGGTAGTTTTTGCAACTAAAGTTTCACCTACATCTATGGCTGGCATCTTCAGAGGCATGTCACAGTGAGATGTGTTTCCCGCGACATGCCTCTGACGAGCCTGCGACATTCCCGTGAAGCCAGCCACAGACCCAGGTGAAACATTTAGGAGCAAAAACTGCCAGACCACAGCCATCCAGCCCAGAAAACCCATAGCAGCAGAGGTGGGATCCAGCAGGTTCTCACAGGTTCCCAAGAGTAGGTTACTAATTATTTGTGTGTGCCGAGAGGGGGTGACTAATTGGTGATTTTGCCACGTGATTTTTGCCTTAGTTACGCCCCTCCTCTCAGCAGTAGTGCACAGAACTTGAAGCAGTCTAGCAGGAGGTGCACTGGCGTGCGTGGCAGCCTGCGCCTGTGTGCATTCGTTTCCCGCCCAAGGACTGGCGCAGCGGCTGTGTCCTTGCCACAGCCCCGCCCAGGAATGCCCCGCCCCCGGAATGCCCAGCCACACCCCCGTCATGCCCTGCACAGCCCCATTGGCGCTACGCCACAGTTTGAATCCCACCACCATAGGAACCTGTTACTAAAATTTTTGGATCCCACCACTGCATAGCAGCCAATAAGGAAACTGGGCAACAGACAGATATGCAGGATTATGGGATAGCCCTGCCCTGAAATAGTCCACATCGACTTCCAGCAAATCAGGGGTGGCAGTTTGAAGAGTGACATTTGAGTCCAAGAACATTTTAAAGATCAAGAACATTTTCCACGGGACAAGCTTTCGAGAATCAAAGCTCCCTTTGCCAGACGCTAGTGCAGACATATCTGACGAAGGGACCTTTGACTCTCAAAAGCTTCTACCCTGATAGGTTAGCCTTTACGGTGCTACTGGACTAAAAGTTAGCCTTTAAGGTGCTACTGGACTAAAATATTGTTCTTCTACTGCAGACCGACCGGGCCACCCCCTCAAAACTATGTGTTGTATTTTTCTGCCGTTTCAGCAATCGTTTCCGTGGCCTTTTCTACGGCTGTGAGATGAACTGCTTTCAGGTTGGCGATCCGCTGCAGCACTGCCGACCACGCTAGGCCTCAAATCAAAGCTTCGACACAAGTAACTGTTTTCTATTACACCAAAGTTTTGCCTTGTGGTTAAGTGCCTTTGTTCAATAAATATTTGATAGGGAAGTGCAGAAGCGTGGTTTTTTTCCCGTACAGTTCTCGTCCTACTGTATTAATGAAACTGTAGACTTTTTTTACTTTCAGAGAAGTTGGCGAATCTATTTTGGTCATGAATTTAGAGCGGGGGGGCAGTCTGGTGCCCGTGGGAGCCGTGGTGCCCACCCATACCTTTTCTGGCAGGGGTCTGCAACCTGCAGCTCTCCAGATGTTCATGGACTACAATTCCCAGGGGCTGATGGGATTTGTAGTCCATGAACATCTGGAGAGCCGCAGGTTACAGGCTCCTGACCTAGTGTATTAGGAAATGGACAGGGCCAGGTGTGGGTTTTTCCCAGCAAGGCTTCTGATTGGCTGCTGGGAATTTGATTGGCAGTGTAGAATTCTACAAACGTTGCTTCGGCAGCCACTGCCACCACACCACTGGGATCTTCACCGTGTGACTGAAGGTAAACTGTGGCAGCCATGTTGTCGCTGACTCCGCCTCCTGCAGCAACCATTTTGCGGCAGCCGTTTTGTGAATGCACGCTCTGTGCTGTGTCAGCAATCCTAATACTCCCACATGCTCAGAAAGGTAGGGACCCTGACAAGAGTATAGTCGTGCCTGAAGATACTGCAATTTCTGAATTCCCGAATTAAATTTTCTTCCCTTATGATGTCGAAGCATTCGGCACGTAGCGTTTATTTTAAATTGTTAACTTTTGACAGCATTTTTTTAAAAGTAGTTTCTACTTTCCTAGGGAACGGAAGACAGATAAAGTAGGGCAGAGAGGTCCAACTCTGGTGCTTCAGATGTTCATGGACTACAATTCCCATCAGCCTCTGTTGGAATGGCCAATGGGGCCATGCCAGCAGGGGCTGATGGGAATTGTAGTCCACGGACATCTAAAGTGCCAGAGTTGGACACCCCTGAAGTAGGGAACCGTGTGGGGAGATTTCATGCTCGTTGAGTAATGAGCTCACAAAATAAGCAGGAGTTTACACTTGATGGTTTTAAAACACCATGAGTGACAGCAGCTTAAAAAAAGAAGAAGAAGAAATCATTGCCCAGGTTGAGCACTGCTGACCAGCTGCCTTCGCACAGGATGGAGATTTATCAGTTTCATGTAAGGTCTTGAAAGGACGTCAGCCATCTTCTGCTGTAAAAGCCTCTCGGCTTCCAGGGCTGATTCGTATTCGCGGCGCTCCTCTTCCTTCTCAAACTCCCGGGCCTGCCTGATGTGTTCCATCTGAGCTCGGAGGTCCTCCCGATATTCTTTCGCTTGCCGCAGGCGCCTGGCAGAAGCATCAGAAAAGACAACCCAGATTTCAAATTTTTGTTTTGTTCCATTTCTATCTCACCCTTTCCTGACCGGGGTTGGGCTCAGGAGGGCTACTATGTTCATTAAATGCGGTGGTGGGATTCAGCCGGTTCTCACCAGTTCGGCCGAACCAGTAGCTAGCAGCTGAACCCTACCACCCCGGGGGAGGGTTAGCTGCAGCCGCCGCCTTCCCTCACCTCCCCTGCCCCTGCGGCCCAACAATCCGCAACAGACAGGTAAATGGGGGGGGGGGCGAGCAGCAGGGGGGACGAGCGGCGGGGGACGACAAATCATTAGTTAAATTAATAGAATCCCGCCACTGATTAAATGCTTGCAACAAAACCATCAAAACCTCGATGCAGCAAATGGTGCCAGAAAAAGAAATCCCCACATCGTGTGGGTGAGGGGTGGGGGCAGAGGAAGAAACAGGGAACTCAGATTCTCATGGCCGACTGATGAATAACCAGCATGGTCCTCAACTGCGGGCCCTGCATCTTGTAGGTCCTCCGTCTTACTAGTCCTACAGAGCCAAGTCCCACGGAGCCCGGATCTCACTCAACAGAGAGTTCCACCGGGATCTGGTCCTGGCTGAGGACAGCTGGACATATTTCAGTCCAGGGATGACCAGCAGGCTGGTTCCGGTCAAGCACAGTGCTGTTTGGGGGGTATAACGGGAAAGGCAGTCCTGCACCTGTGATGGTTCCAGTCTGTTTAGGGCTTTAAAGGTTAACACCAAAAGCGTGAACCTGATTTGGAATTCAATCTGAAGTCAGTTGTTAGGTCTTGAACCATGAAGCAATAAATGGACTCTGTATCATTGATCAGCAGCGTTTATTGATAGGCATCGAAGCACCCACCTGGGGAACCCGGCTTTTGCTACCAGTTTTATTCCGATGTTAATCCCCCTTCCCGTTTTCCCAAAGAATGTGAGAAAGAGTTAGTTTAGAGCTAAGGCGCCCCCAGGTCGGCGATAGACAGAGATAAAGTCACCTGGCATCCTGCCCCCACAGGACAACCAAAACAATCCCGCTTCCCATGAGACCAGAAGTGTCAGGGGTAAGCCTAGTTATCCACTCAGCAGGTGAAGCCATAAAGTAAAGATCAAGGAAAGAATGTCCCAGAACGGAAGTGATAGCATATAGCAGGCTGGTTACATATATCTTGTAGCAATTACATTGAGCAAGGAATGCATCTCAATCAACTAGATAAAAATCCCCAACACCAGTGCAGCTGGTAGAGCACTGCATGTTTATGTGGTCTTCAAGGGGTACCCTTAGGGACGCACACCACGTGGGATGCCCCCACAGGACAACGAAAACAATCCCGCTTCCCATGAGACCAGATGTGTCAGGGGTAAGCCTAGTTATCCACTCAGCAGGTGAAGCCATAAAGTAAAGATCAAGGAAAGAATGTCCCAGAACGGAAGTGATAGCATATAGCAGGCTGGTTACGTATATCTTGTAGCAATTACATTGAGCTAGGAATGCATCTCAATCAACTAGATAAAAATCCCTAACACCAGTGCAGCCGGTAGAGCACTGCATGTTTATGTGCTCTTCAAGGGGTACCCTTAGGGACGCACACCACAGCATTCTGAACCAGATGTGTTGGGGTGAGCCAGCGAGCCTCGTAGGGTCTCAGAAAGTGCACGGGAATGCCTGCGCCATCTGTTGCCCTCCGGGCAAGCAGACTCACTGATCACAAGACCCCCATATGACTCCGCGGGTCACCAATTGTCCTGAACCAAAGGGACAAAAGGTGCATACCCCAGGTATGGATTAGGCCCAGACAGGGCGTTTCCTCCTGCACGTCTGCAGCCCTATGATTCATGTGCCCAATGTTACTCAGCTCTCCGCCTCTCAACCCACCTCCCGAAAACCCTAATAAAAGGAGCCAGGGACCAGAGCACGAGAGATTAGCCGCTGGCTTCTCTCCACCGGACCATGATATCATGGCGTCTGTAGCCTATTCACGCTTAGGTGCCCTTAACAACCTACAGCTGCAGGCCTACGGGTAGTCTGAAGGATAGCCCCGTGTACAGGGAGTTACAGTAATCTAGTCTGGAGTGACCACTGCATGAATCATTGTGGCTAGGGACAGATTCAGTTGCCTGGCCTGGCCTGGTGAAGATGACCAAATGCCTCCCTGGCCATCTCTGTGACCTGGGCCTCCAGGGAAAGGGAAGCAGCTGGTACACGCTGAGGCCTGTCGAGAGTTGGCAGGTGAAGCCACTGATCTGGACCCCTCCAACACAGCCACAAGACCTCCATCCTGAATGTATTACATTTCAGCAGAGTCTGCTTCAACCACTTCACCGCTCGGTGCTTTAATTTCTAATATCCAGTCCAAGGGGGAATAAATTAATATTAACAATATAATAAAGTATAATAAGCGGCAAACAAATAATGCAAAACAACAGGGACAAGGAAGGGAGGCCAGCTGATTGGATGCTGTTGCAGCCCTCAACCATAGGATCTGTTCTCTTAGCTTCCGTTTTATCCTCACAACAACCCTGCAAAGTAGGTCTGGCTGAATGTGTGTGCGTGAGAGAGAGTGACGAGCTCAAGTTTCCGTAGCAGAGTAAGCATTTGTACCTAAGTCTCCCAGGTACTCCTTCAGCACTTGGCTCGATACACCACACTAGCTCTGAACGAACGAAGTTGCCAGTCGTTCCAGTTCTGGGGCAGGGTGGGGGGCGGACATACAAAGAGGAAGCAGGGAAGCGAGTGTCGGTGATGGGAACAGAAGCTGCTCCCCGTGCTACCACTGAAGTGACGCCTCTTCTCTTTCTAGAGTGGCAAGCTGAAACCTGGCACACCAGGATCAGAATGCACCTTGCATATTTCTCTTCTTCTAGACGATTGTATTCTCGAATGGCCGCATTCAGCAATTCCTTGTCTCTGAGAAGGGCCTCCTGCTCCTGAGCGTTTCTCTGCACTGGAGGAGAGAGGAAAAAGCGAGATCAGGAGACTCCCTGGGATCAAACGGCAGGTCAAAACAACCTGCTCTAAACAGCCACATCCTGATCGCGGCCTTGGTGAGGGAGTTAGCCCTACCCGTACCAAACGGTTTATCCAGAGGTGGGATCCAACCAGTTCTTACCACTACTCTAGAAGTGGTTACTAATTTTTTCTGAGTGCCGAGAAGGGGTTACTAAAGCAACCTCCCTGCCCAATAGGGACTGATGCGTGTGTCAAGCTGGCGCCACTGTTTGAATCCCACCACCATCGGAACCTGCTATTGAAATTTTTGGATCCCACCACTGGGTTTATCCTGCCTTCCTGAAGTTTCGAAGAAACTTATCAAAGTCGTCGTTGGAATTTTGCTTTTTTTTTGTCTTCAGGTCATATCTGACCTACAGCGACCCCTGGTGGGGTTCCTTTGAATATCTTTATTGTGTTTTTCAAAGAGAAGGAAGAAAAAAAGGGCATACAGAAACAACAACAAAGTCAAGATGAAGACAGAAAATAAACATTTAAAAATAACTTCCAAATATTCACAGAGCAGGTTCATTGCTTTCCAATACTGGCCTAAGGATATTTTCATGTTTAAAAAGAACAATACAATTTAGAATCTTAGAATCACAGAATCATAGCGTTGGAAGAGACCACATGAACCATCCAGTCCAACCCCCTGCCATGCAGGAACACACAATCAAAGCACTCCCAACGTATGTTCATCCAGCCTCTATAAAAAGCTCCAAAGAAGGAGACTCCACCACTCTCCAAGGCAGTGAATTCCACTGTCGAACAGCCCTGACGGCCGGCCTTCTCTGATGATATATTATCATCTCAATTACTATTTCCTACACCAAAATGCAAGAATTACCATCTTGACCTGGAGACAGCTCCCCGTCCCAGCTGAAGAGCTTAATTTTTGCACTTCGCAGATGATTGTTTTCGGTTTCTGTAAACGACTTCTTGCCGGTATAGTATTTTCTCTCCAATCTAACGTTCAGTAATAGGGGGTGTGAGCGAGAGATGTTTTGATGGATTCGAACTTTTAAGTGATGACGCTCGTCTTACATTTTTCTACGCCTTTAAAGTTTGGGAGTCCTGCGTCCCAGGAGAAAAGAGGCACGGAAATACATATGCTGGATAAATGACTAAGCAAGGCACCCTTACATTTCTCTTGGATCTGAAGCTGCCTCGTATCCAGGACCTCCTTCATTAAGCGCTCCCGGGCCGCCTTCCCTTGCTTCTCCCGCTCGGCCCTCCTGGCCCACATCCGGGACATCTCTTCTTCCCTCACTTTGTCCATTTCTTTTTCCAGGCGTTTTTCCTCCTCCATCTGTTCAGCCAGGTATGCCCGATACATCTGCTGCTCTTTCAATAGCTCCTTCTGCAAAATTTAGACCATGCAAAGTTGCAAAAAAGTGGGGAAAAACAAGGGGACACCAGAAGAAGAGGAGAGTTTGGATTTATGCCCTCCCTTTCCCTCCTGTAAGGAGACTCAAGGAGGCTTACAAGCTCCTTTCCCTTCCTCTCCCGACAACAGACACCTTGTGATGTAGGTGGGGCTGAGAGAGTTCCGAAGAACTGTGACTAGCCCAAGGTCACCCAGCAGGAATGTAGGAGCGCGGAAACACGTGTGGTTCACCAGATAAGCCTCTGCCACTCAGGTGGAGGAGTGGGGAATCAAACCCGGTTCTCCAGGTTAGAATCCACCTGCTCTTAACCACTACACCACGCTGGCTCCCCAAGGGCACGAGGGCTACCAAGTTCCAGATAATAATGCTGTACATCTCCTGGAATTACAGCCGGTCTCCAAGATGCAGAGACCGG
>NW_025950803.1:0-50572 GCF_021028975.2 Sphaerodactylus townsendi
CTTTCTTTCTTTCTTTCTTTTCTTTCTTTCTTTCTTTCTTTCTTTCTTCACAGGTAGCGTATCTTGCCCCCCACGCTGCTCAGTCTCCACTACTTACCTGTGGAGGCAGATTACTACAGCAACATGCCAGGAGTCCCTAGAGGGCGCACAATTTTAGTGCTTGCCCCAGATGCCATTTTCTGTACATCCCTGCATAGGTACTCAGTACTCATACAGCCTCATACAATACAATACACAAAATAAAAAAGGTTATTTATTTAAGCTCAGATGATGGGGAAGTAGTTTGATGATCAAATAATCACCTCAAAGTTCCCGATTAGAATCCCTGAACAGAATCAAAACTACTATTAACATTTGGCAGAATCTTTGACAAGGAAACAAAACAGAGAAAGAGGAATTTTCTACAAAGGAATACATTTTGATGAGGGGAAAATCCCTTACTAAAAGGAAGTCTACTTTTTTTCTGCAGAAAATATTTCATTATGTTGTGTTACTTGTAAAATGCCAGAAAAATATTTCAAAGCAACTTAGCTACATATTTTGAAAAGCCAATTTGTTTCCTTTTTTAAATAGAGCTAGGACAAGATTGGCCTTCAGGCTCTCATTCCTGAGCACCTGGTTGGATGCCTTTGCCATTTTGAATGCTTCTAAGATTCCAAACATGATGATGACTTTCAGCACCACGTTTTGAACATAACACTTGCCACATGGTGAGTAACCAAAATTGCACATGTCTGATGTTAATACATGCATAATTAGTGCTGAAAACCTATATGCAGGGTAGTGGTACAGCCGGATTCCCAGTTTTAAAGTCAGTTTACAAGAAGTTAATACCTACGATGTTATTACAAGAAATATCTGTAACAGTGTTGCTTTCTGACACCTAAAATTGAGTTCCACTTTGGGACTATTTCTTCAAAACCAGTCACTGTGTTCCAGAGCTATTAGCTGGGATGATGGGATGATGATAAAACAGGGATTCCCTTGATCTTTGGACATTGTGCTAATATAACCATCCACCTCTTGAATTTCCTGTCCACATCAGGGGTAGTTGAGTTCTGACCATGGCTGCTCCACTCAATCATTTTGTTCTCTTCCATCAGTAGAGGTGACAATAACTACATACTATTTTTTTCTTTCCAAGTATGAGCAGAGAGATAAAAGAAATTATTCCCTAGAGGAGAGAGACCATTAATTCTTAGCAGTAATAGTGTCAAATAAAAAAAACTTTTGGTGCACAGCTCACAACAGGGGATAGCGCTAGGAGGTCTGCTTAAATGGGAAAACAGTGAGGAAGTAGGGAAACATACAAACACTAGAGTGTTACTAGAGACAAAGGGAAACAGGAGAAAAGCAGATTGCTCAAATCATCTGTACCATTGTTATAAATGTGTGTATGAATAATATGCTTGGGTTCACCATAAATGACTAGTAGGGAATCAACCTAATAGTTCTCCATTGTGGGGTTCTGACCAGATTACATGTAAAGCATGTATCCAATTATAAATGAGAAGCTCATGACAAAAGATTAGATGTTGCATCTTTGTATCCTATCCATCTCTTTGATACTTTTTTTTATAAATTTGTAGGTGAAGATATGGAAGATTTTTTTTTTGGTGTTAAATTGAACTTGAGTAGTTCTGAGGGGGCAACTGGCTACTGCAATGTCTATAGCATTACTACATTTTCTGCCATTGGAAACCCGTTTTATGAATAAACAGCCACTATTCAGGTTCACAAAACATTTGTTTAAAAGGATCAACATGGGCTGATTTGTTTCTGGTCCAGTTGGTTTCTGCACCTTTAATCATCTTAGAGTGGAGCATGGATTAATATTTTTTTTCACTACTGTATCAAATTCATTTGGAGAGGCTTACCCCCAAATGGTGGGAAATCTAGATGTTCTCCTGACTACATTCAGTATATGGCTTCTGTGGAATATATCGATCACTTCAACTCATTGAAGATTAATGTTTTTATTTTTAATTGAATGTTGGTTCGTTTGAAATACACTTTTCACACTACCAAATCTTAATTAGGATACTGGTGCCTTATTGAGATACAGAAGGAAGTGTAGGATACAATAGACAATGAACAAAACCTTGCATTCACTGGAGGACTCTATTTTTCCTTTCACTAATCTGGAATTACTGGCGATGTCTTACACCAAGAGACAAGTTTCAGAGGGAGGCCTTACCTTTAGACTGATAGTCATCTGTTAGCAAATTATCCATGGAAGAGGATCTTTTGCCAGGAGCATCAATGGCGTACATTTCTTATCAGTCTTTTGCTGTGGGATATTTTAATTGGACCTTTTGTATGTAATTAGGGGCGGGGCCCACAGGACTTTCTGCATCCCTAGACAGGCTGTTTTAGATTACTAGTGTAGAGTACTGCCTAACCCTGGCCAGGTCTAGGAATACCCTGAACAAAATTAAAATAGAAGTAAATGTGGCAGAAGAAGAAATGAGGGTAGGAATTGTGTCCAAACCCAAGTAGCTGACACACTTAAGGAGCAAGGGCTCCTATATGGATCTCTAGAGAAAGCGCTATGGAAAAGTTATAGAAATTTAGGGTTGCTTAAGAGTTAATGCCTGTCACTCCCAGGTTCCCAATGGGGGTCCCCACTTTCTCCCACTGCATTGGTGGGCAAGTGAATGGGATGGCTGTCCAGAACGCCCAGAGTAAGTGGAGACCTGAGATGACAAACAGACAAATGTGTTCTGTATTGACCTGACTTGCTGGGGGGGGCATCAGCTGGGGCCAAAGGTTGCCCCTAATTTGACCCTACTGTCTAATGTCCCAAGGGCTGGGCACTAGCCTAGGGTTATAATGGGTACATGCAATGGTGTATGATATAAGGTGATTGTTCAGTTGGGATGTGCAGGATCCATGGCATCTCCCATGGATCTTTGGATCAACCACAGCTGGTCTGAAGTTTCACTTAATGCATTTCCCTGCCGCAACTTCAGTCCATTAGGTGGCAACTGTGACGGTGCCTGCTGAAAAGCATCAGGTTAGAGCCATTACGAGCTTATTACCCAAACTTTGGATGGGGTTTGTGATTGAGATTTTAAAGTGAGGATTTGTGATTGGGGTTCTGAATTGAGGAGAATGGCTTCTGAACTCAGTTTACAGACTTGATTGTCATCGCTAACTGTTACTCTCCAGAACCGAAAGTCATGTGAAAAAATAAAATGTCCTTTAACATACGGCCTCACCATTAATATACTGAAGTTTTACATTTTAAGAATCAATGTACTATATCCATTTGACATACTGCTTGGATAATATCCTGATTGTATTTTTCTCTGTTCAAAGTGGACAGCAATATATATATGGTCCAAGGCTGCTATTAAAATAGGATTGGAGGATCGGTCCACAGGTGAATGCTACTATTTGTTACACCAGCCAATAGAAGCGACTGAAAATATTATTGGTGCAAGGATGATCACGAAACTTCAGAAATTGCATTACTCTTCTTTCTACTACGAATTTCATCGATGAAAATTACAAACAAAGAGTATCTATTAAGGATGATATCCACAGAATGGGATTTTGCTAGTGATAATGGGGACAATGGAGGAAGAATGACTCTGGTAGATACAGATGTGGCATTGGTAAAAGTAACGTGGCTTATATTATGGAATGAACCTAAACATTTTGGAAGGTATACGAGATAATGAAATATGGATAAATTTCTTCAAAGTGTGAATAGAGTCAAAGGAGAGAGTTTTTTTAAGACATCCTGAAATCAAGCTAACTGAACACAAACGTATACCTAAACAAATGTTTGGGATTTTCTCTTTTTAAAAAAAAGCTGTTCCCTACTGCAAAGAAACCACCTGTCTGTGGAAGAGGTTTACTGGTCACAAAGAAATACTGACAATTTTGTCGCTGCCTCCTCTCTGCAGCCCACGTTTGCGCCAACAATGTGTGTTCCCATGCACAGCTGCCTTTGCACAGGATTTCACTTTTACCAGACTACAAGTCTCTTGAAGTCGGGCTGCTGGGGGATGAGGAAGGCAATAAATATCTCTATCCGAAAGTATCTACTGCCCAGCAGAGGTGCTAGCTAGGGAAAATGGAATTGGTGCGTTCTCCCCCCCCCCCCCATGGAAAAGCCAGGCCATTGTGATGCTGCCGTCCACCCCCAAACAGAAATTCTTTCAATTTTGTGAACTTCCCAAACTAAGGAGCCCAGATTAGCCTTTTGAATCCACCTTAAAGGGAGAATCTGGGGTCCCTAGTTAAAACAACATTGAAAGTGATGCTGTTTTAAAGTGGATTATCCCCCACCCTGAAACAGCATCACTTTCAATGAACACACTGGGGACCTCAAGATTCTCCCCTTTAAATCCATGCTGAAGGGGTTGGATTGAAAAGGAGAATCTGGGGAAGCTTTTTTGGGAGGGTGCCTGCTGAAGGGGTGAAATTGGTGGCCTTAGCACCAAACTTTCAAGAATTATCTTTGGGGAGACTCTTCTAATGATACCACCCAGGTTTAATTGAAGTTTGGTTCAGAGTTCCCGAAGTTATGGACCCTCAAAGGTGTAACCCCGACTTCCCTATTAGCTCCCAGTGGAAACAATGGGGGATGGCAGCACCCCTTTTGGGAGTCCCTACTTTACAGACCCTCAGAACCAAACCTCACCTAACAATGACTATCATCAGGAGGAGTCTCCCAAAAAAATCCCACAAAGAATTTTGAGACCCTTCTAACTGAAACACTGTACCCCCTGCATACTTAAAAACTAAAAAGAGCTAAAAAATACCAAAACCCCCACAAATGAACCAGAATTTTTTGCACCCCAAGGCATGACAGTCTGTGTGACGTGCACCCCAGTCCCCTGATAGCTAAACCTCTGCTGCCCAGCTCACAGAAAATAGTGGCAGTGGCTCTATAACATCACTTCTTTTGGAAGTTTAAAGATGATTAGTCAAGGAGTGGGAGCAGATCCCAGGTAGCCAGATTTCCCTGCACTAATGATTTTGCAGCCACAGTTGTACTTACTTGGCCGGGGGGGAATGTCTGAATGAGCCTTATAGCATTTTATTCATGGGGCTTTCCAGGCTGTGTTGTTTTTTCTAGGGCCTTGGGGATGGGAAAAGCAAGCAGAAAAATGTTTGCCTCTATGGGAACTCTATACATAATCATCAGAGGATCCAACCCAGTTAAAGCAGCACCTATCTTGGTGCATAAAGAAATGGATTTGTTTTAAATGCTTCAAATTGTTTTGAAAAAGTTTTAAAATGAACCTACACACTATTATTATGTGGGTTTGTTCTCTCTCCAAACAGTTCGTAATCTGTCTAAATCACCCGAAATTCTTTTGGGGAAAGTCAGCGGATCAGTATCAGCCCGAGTGTTCTAGATGCAGAAGATCGTAGAGTTGAGTGAGAAGAAGTTTTTTATTACAAACTGGCAGGAAAAGAACTGGATGCGCTCTCATTGCAGATCCAAACAGGAATACAAGTAGATTTATTTTCACTGCTGAAAATAGCTCAGGACATTTCCATGTCCTCATAAATCAACTGAGAAAAGAAGACTCAGGAATGTATAAGTGTGGGACAGGAACTCCTGGTAACTATAAGAGTGCAAGAGCAGTGCAACTGCAGGTTACAGAGGGTAAGCAAGAAAAGTAAATCTAATTACTACATTTTTATCTGGTACTTCTGCAAGGTGGCATATATGTTGATGCAGTCTTCTATTTCCTCCCCTCATATGAACCCATATAAACATGTTTATATATCCTGGTTTTCTGCTCCTAAAACAAAGGAGCTCAAGGCAGTTTGCAAAAGAGGTATGCATCAATGAATGTAATGTTTAACACCAGTGACAAAGCTAACTATTACCCACTGGCTATTACAATACTAAAGCAAAATAGAGGAGTCCCATCCACTCCCACAATAAAGAAGTTGGACTAAGGAAACAAAGTTACTGGCTTAAGATCACCCATTAGGCTTTTGATGACAGAGATGATTACATGAGACTCTCATAATGATAGAATCATGAGGTGGATCTGTTCTTGGTAGGGGGGGGGGGGGGATCTACAGAATAAAAAATAAAGGCAGAAGAACTGAAGTGGATCTGCACTCCCCTCAGCCTCTCCCAGTAACTTTTCCCCAGCCTAAGAAGCCATCCTTCCAACTTGCTCTCTGAGTGAAAGAAGGCATTTAAGTTGGTAGATGTCTCCTTAGGTGGAGGAAAGCTTCATCAGAGGAGCATGCCGGGATAAAAAGGCACCAGGGGGGGCAAGGCCTTGTCCCCCGATGAAGGTGGGGGGGCACAAAAGAAACAAGAGCCCCGTGCCCGCGGCTGGCTAACTCAAGCCTGGCAGCAGCTTGTACTGGTCACCCCCACCTTTTCCAGTGACCACGCCTGCTTGCGGCCTCCAGTAGAGTGGTGACGGACAGCCAGCCAGTGCAGGGCCAAGACCCTAACCCTAACCCTGCCATGGGCCCGCCCAGGTGCTCCCAGTGTGTTAGCCCAGCTGCCGCTAGTCTGAGCCCCCCATCTCCATTGTGGCTGCTGGCTTGGCCTCTAATGTAGAGGTGAGGGGCTGGCAGCAGTCCAACACTATGGGCCTGCTGAGGAGCCTGCCAGGTGCTCCTGGCACGGAGGCTGCTTCCGATGGGGTGGGGCCCACCACCTCCATTGGAGGTAGAGGTGAGCCCGGCCTCTGATAGAGGTGCCCCCTGGCAGCTTGATCATGTATGATCACACAAAATCACACACCCACTTACGTGATCAAATGGGTGGTTCCTGGGGACATGGGATACCCCATGTCCCCTGGAGATTCCTCAAGCCCTTGCTTGCTAAACCTTCACCTTCTTGCTTACCTTTCTACTCTTTTTCTTCCAGTCTCATTCTTCCTTCCCCTACTTCTTCATGGCCTAGAAATGACGGCCTAAGAAGGGTTGAGGGAGGAGAAATTGGCTGCTGAAGCCACACTACCTCAGGCTAAGAGGTTGCCAGGAGTCTCAGAGTTGGGAAACTTCATGAAGCTGACTTGGGGATGAGAAGAAGTTTGAGTGAAGTCAAGGGGATCTCAGCGGAGATACAATACCACAGAGCCCACCCTCCAAGAATATCCATTTTCTCTAGAGGAAATGATCTGTGTGAGTCTGGAGATAAAATATAATCCTGGGGGAGCCCACAGGTCCCTTTCGAGGAAGGTTGGCATCTCTACCCAAGGTGAATTTCTGTCAAATCCTATCCCTCCCCATTTTATGGTAGTGAAATGTTTCCAACTGATTGCTTTTATTGCTTAGCAGGAACTCCAAGATCATTAACAAGACAATCAACACACAATTTTAGATGAAATCCAAGGCAAAAATCCTCCCCACACAGCTTCAAAGATTGTAGGGGAGGGAAAGCGATTAGCCTTGATAGATGAGCACCGAGATTCCCCCCCCTCTAGGTCCAAGACAAGGGAAGTACCAGTTAATTCCTGTGCTATCCTCTGTTGGTTGATAGATTCCTGTTTTTCTGTTTTGTCAGAAACTATCCTTTAATGATCCAGTGTTGGTTTTACCAGAAGTTCAATATAAAATTAATCTGCCTCCATCATAGTAAGCTGATATAATCATTACATATGGTTTTACAAACATGTGAATTTAAAAAGAAATGTGTATTTTAAAATACCCACTAAAATTCCATTTTGTTACTGGAAATTGCTTGCCCTGAGGGACTGTCAAATTCAAGGGCCATCTCTTGCCGAAAACATTTTACTCCTATCTTAATGGCTCATCTGTGCTTACCTAAAATTAATGAACTCGGCATGTCCTAGACTATTTAATTTTATATATTACCACAGATTCAGATGATTTTTTAACACATTAACATTTGGCTGGGACTCAGCTAACATCTTAAATTCATTTAGCCCTAGGACTGCCAGTTTTGCCTGGAAATCACTTTGAAGGTGTGGGGGCTCTGCCTAATGGTAGCAGATATATGTGTTATCCTCAGGGAATTCCATCCAGTCATGTGAACATATCCTTGATGTACAGTTTCCATATTTGGACACAGTAGTCCAAAAGGAGGTTTACAGGTTGCTTCAGAGCTTTTAATGTTAGCATGCTGATGGCCAGTCTAGACACCTACTGACATACTGTAACATCTAGCATATTCCAGGTAGCTGTACTCTGACAATGCTAGTTAATAGATATGGGTTGCAAAGATAATGGCTTATTATAAATAGTTAGCATTATAAACTTGCTTGGCATAAAAACTTTTTAAAAGCTTACTGTATGTCAATGAGACACAGTTAAAGCAACCTTTAATTTTTTTCTTACAGAATCTGTATTCTCCAATATCTTAATTTATGCTCAAAGCTACTTCTGAGCCTCAAACAAGTGGTGCTTCACCTCCCAAAGTTATGTGACATCTACAGATAGGAACTCTACAAGGAACAGGTACAATTCAGATTCGGTAACATGTTCTCCAGCTCAATCATCTTCTCCACCTCCATACCATTCCTCCAATTTCATCTGAAATGTAAGTTTAGAAAGCTTCATCCTAATCAGCCCACAAAGTAAAAGCATCAGCACTTCCAAGGATGTAGAAAGTAGGAGGAACTTCAGAGCCGTTGGTAATTGCCAGTTGATACTGGAAAAAAAAATTAGTAGAAATTTGGGTTAAATGAAATTCAAAAGAGTTTGTACTTGGTAATGATATTGGGATGGTTTAGAAGATCATAGGATCACAGAGCTACAGACCCATCTAGTCCCACCCTGCCTGTTCGAGAAATGCAGGTATCACCCTAGAGTGTCCCTGACAAGTGTTTTGTCCAGTCACTGTTTAAGGACTGCCAGTGAGGGAGCTCACCACCTCCCTAGGTTACTGATTCTCCTGTTTGGAACAACTCTTACCTGTAAAATGTTTTCCTAATATCCAATCAATTACCTTTAAGCCTGTAATTTAAGCCCATTATTGTGAGTTCTATCCACTCTGCTGGCAATGGGAACAGGTCCCCTAAGAACATAAGGACAAGCCTGCTGGATCAGACCAGAGTCCATCTGGTCCCAGCACTCTATACTCCTCGCGACTTGAGAGTGGCCCACCCAAGGTGCCTTTGGGGAGCTCACAGCTGCAGGATGTGAAAGCAGCTGACCTTCTGCTGCTAACCTGCTCCTGAGCACCTGGTCTGCTAAGGCATTTTGCAATCTGAGATCAAGGAGGGATCAAGATTGGTAGCCATAAATGGAAACTTCTCCACCTCCATAGGAAATCTGTCCAAGCCCCTTTTAAAGCTATCCAGGTTAGTGGCCATCATCCACCTCCTGTGGCAGCATATTCCAAACACCAATCACACGTTGCGTAAAAAAAAGTTTCCTTTTAGTAAGTCCCTAATTCTTCCCCAGCATTTTCAATGTATGCCCCCTGGTTTTAGTATTGTGAGAAAGAGAAAAATTCTCTCTGTCAAACACATTTTCATAATTTTATAGACTTCAATCCTTATCCCCCCCTCAAAGCGTCTCACTCCAAGCCAAACTAAAAGGAGTCCCAAAAGCGGCATGCAGCCTCTCCTCATAAGGAAGGTGCTCCAATCCCTCAATCATCCTCGTTGCCCTTCTCTGCACCTTTTCTATCTCTTCAATATCCTTTTTTTGAGGATGCTTGGTGAGGGCAGAACTGAACACAGTACTCAAAGGTGTGATCGCTGCACTGCTTTATATAAGGAGGCATGACCATCTTTGCAGTTTTTACATTATCAACTCCTTTCCTAATTATCCCCAGCATAGCGTTTGCCTTTTGCTCTGCTGTCATGCATTGAATTGACATTAGGATTCGGCTAAGGCGTAAATCCCTTTCCTGGTCTGTGACTAATAGCAGCACTGCACCCCTGTAGCATGTTAATGTGAAGTTTGGATTTTTTGCCCTACATTTGCCCCTACTTTTTCTACATTGAACTGCGTTTGCCATTTCTTAGCCCACTCACCTAATTTATCAAAGGTCCGGCTTGGAATGCTCTTATGCCAATCGCTTTGCTTGAGTTCCTCACCACCCTACATGAATTTGGTATCATCCACAAACTTGGCCCACCACAGCTACCCACCCCTACTTTCAGGGCATTTTATGAATAGCACTGGTCCCAAAGAAATTGTGTGTGGATCCTTGGGGGACACCACTCCTACATCTCTCCATTGTGAGAACTTCCCATTTACACCCACCCTTTGCTTCCTGTTCCTCCAACCAGTTTTTTTTACCCAATCCTTGTCCTTCTCTAAGTGACAGCCCTTCACATACTTAAAGAGAGCAATCATGTGTTCCCTTGACCTACCTCTTCGCTAGAACATTCCTAAGTCTTTTCAGCCTTTCGGTCAGAAGGGGCTTGGTCTCCAGGTTTCTGATCATCCTTGTCACTCTCCTCTGCACCTGCTCCATTCTGCCCACATCCTTTTTTGAATTAGTTGAGGCCTCTCCAGGGCTGCATACAGTACTTGAGGTATGGCTGGACCAATGCAGTTTACAGCAAGAATACAACATCTTATAATTTGGATGTTATGTTCTGTTGATACACCTCAAGATTTTAGTAGCCTTTTTTTTGCATCTGCATCATACTAGCTGCTTATATTTAACTTATGGTCCACTTTCATACACCCCAAGATCTTGTTTGCACATTGCTCCCAGAAGTGTATTATCTCTCACATCCAGTTATCGCGTTGTTCCTCATCTTTGTTACCCAGATTTAGAACTTGGCACATATCCTTGTTGAATTCCAGCTTGCTCACATCTGCCCTGTTTCAAACCCATGCATGTGAGATTTCATTGAATTCTATATTGTCTGTGTGTTTTGCTGTTGCTCTCAATTTGGTGACATCTGAAAATTTAATGAGTAGTCCCTCCACACCCTCGATTTCAGTTCATTTAACAAAGAAATATTAAGAAAAGGAGTACTGGAGAACTCATAATTGTAGCCCTGTGAAGCATCCTACTGGACACCTCCCACTCCATTTTGGATGAAATACCATTCACAGCTCCACACTTTGAATGCAGTTCTCCAAGCAGTTCCCACTATCCACCTAACTTGTCCTACAGTCCAGTCCACTGGGTTTACCCATCTTCAGAACATTATGGGGAATGCCCAATGTCTAAAGCTTTAGTGAAATCAAGATTGAACAATATCAACGGCATGTACTCTCAATCCAGTAAGATTGTCCAATCTAAGAAGGAAACAAAGTTGGTCTGGCAGGATCTGTTGGAATTACAAATCTGTGCTGACTACTGCAGATCACTACCGTTTTCCTTTGAATGTTCTCAGATTGATCCCTTTAAAATATGTTCCAATTTACTTCCCTGAAACAGAAGTCAAACTGAGCTGCCCTATGAAAATCTCCTGGAGCCCATCCCACACTCTCTTTTTTTTAAACAACAACAACAACCTGGGATAACCTTTGCTCTCCTTCAGTCTTGTGGCATGTCTCCCACCCTGCAGAGGTCCTGGAAGATGATGAGCCATCTGCAAGCTCTCTAAATAGTTCTTTGAGCACTCACTGGAAATGCCTACCACCATCTGACCTAGGGGATTTATACTCATTCAATGCTAACCGGTGATTCTCCAACTACCTCTCTGTCACATGTATCAACCCAGCAGCCCACATGCCTTGCCTACTAGCATCTTTTCATGAGGGCCATTCTCTTCTTCAGGAGAAAACAATCTGAGGGCAAAATAGGCATTGAGTCCTTTCTACTTTCTTTCTGACTTCTCTGTCAAAGCTTCTCCATTTCACTAACAGGTGGATGTATTGCCTCTTTTATTTTGTGTTTGCTCACTTACATATCTGAGACTCCTCACATACCTGGAAGGAAGCTTTTCTTGTTATAATGGGGCCTCCTGGCCAGCTTCAGCTCACTGTGAGAGTTGGCTTCTTTAATGGCTGGCTTGCTGGTAGCCTAGCAGCCTGAAGAGATGCTCTTTCTTTGAGAGGCACACCGCCCTCCATTTCTTTTTTCATCCTTGTCTCATCATGATTGTTTCTGTGATCATCCACGCTGGATCTCATACCATGTTTCCTTCTTGCTGAAATAGCGATGGCTTGAGCTTGCAAGGAAGTCTTTTTCTAAATGATCCTGCGCCTTCACTTGCTCCTTTCCCTTCCAGCAGTCTTGCTTATGAAATGACTCTCATAATGCCTTTGAGTTTATCAGAATCTACCCTACTAAAATGTATGACTATATGAACTTCCTTGGAGTCCGGTATAGCAAAAGTAATTCTAGGAGGTAATTGTCACTTCCACCTAAGGTCCCCTCCACCTTCCGCCCCCATCTACCATCTGTTGCCTGCTTTGGTCCAATATTAAGTCAAGCATAGCTGATCTCACTTAGAACATCCACGATTTGATGAAGAAAGTTGTTGGCTAGGTATGTCAGGAACTTGCATGATGTAAATAGTAGAGTTTGTTTCAGCACACATCAGGGAAGTTGAAGTCACCCATAACTATCAGGTCAAGAGTCTTCAAATGTTGTGTTTAAAATGGTTAAATGCATTGAGTTCCTTCATAAAGAAAGATATGTAGGTCACAACCTAACCAAATGGTTACATTTTGGCCAAATGCTTGGAAAGAAAAAATTCCAAGAGTTTTCTATTTCAGGAAATATGGATGAACCAGCAGATGGCACTTCTTTCTCTCTCTAGAAGAGAAAAAAAGATAGCTAATAAAAACCAAGCTCAGGATTTTGAAAGGAGTATGTTCCTATAGTTTGGTAAGCAAAACTGGAACTGAAATTCCTGCCACCATTTTGGGACTTGCTTTTCTAACCATTGTTTCAACCAGCTATACTCTGCAGTTTCAGCTGTTCCTCCTCACTTTCTGTCATGTGGATAATTACGCAATATTACAATAAGCTTCTGTTTTCAGTATAAGTAGAAAGCGGGACAAAGAAGGTCAGTTAACACGGTATAAAGACACTCTCAGGTTGTGCCATATTATTCTTAATGCCTTCTTAATTCATTCCTTTTTTTCTCCTGTGGACATCTGGGGGGTCATTTCCAGAGGTCTCATTGTCAATTTGTCCAGATGCCAGTGACAGTCTGCTCTGATGTCTTGGGCTGTTCATTTTGTATGTGCTCTTGGTTCTTGCCTGTCACTGGACGTATTGACTGAGGCATGCCAGGCACCAGCACATGGAAAGGAGGTGCTCACTAGGAACAGTACAAATTTCACAGCAATAAAATCCAGAAGTGGGCACCACTGTGGAGTTAATACTTTGGTATCCAAGTGGATGCTGGTGCAGGGGAATCATTTCTGGGGAGGGTGTAGCTGACTTTTAGTTGGCTTCCACCAGGGGCTTTCAAGCAAAAGAATGCTGTGATGCAGGTCTAAAAGGGGTGGTGGGGTAGCTGTTCTGCTCTATGGAGGGCTTTCCAGGCAATGGGAAGACCTCATACGTCTTTGCACGACAGCACAGCAGTGAAACATCCCTGTACCAGGGCCCTATGGGTTGGGCTACATCTGTCATCATCTAAAATGATTTTGGATTGGGATTTAAGATTATTGCTGTAAGGACACCAAGAATTCTCACTTTAGTACTTTCTATAGTCTCTGTATTTGCCCTGAACTACAATTTCAAGTATGCCTTGAAAGAACACCATGATAAATTAAAAGGGTTTATTAAACATTTACATTTTATAATGTACTATATTCTTTTCCACTGAAATTTAAAAGTGGATTTGTACATTAATCCTACCCACATGCTGGACTGTCTTTGTTCTAGAATGCTCTGCTTGGAGTTCTAGTGCCATAAAGCCTGATGAGTCAGAAAATACAGCGGGCTCTAGAAAACATTTGTTTACAAAGCTGGATCCTGGTTTTTTAAAAAGGGGGTGCAGGGGCAGAGAGCAGGGTGGCTGTGAAGATGTAGAGGTTTATACTCACCTCCATAGGCACTCCACACATTTGCAAACTGGGGGGGGGATGTTTGTGTGGGAAGACAACAGGGTTCCTGTGAGAGATGGGGAAAGTTCTCCCCATCCTTGTAGGCACCACAGACACCTGTTTGCAAAGTTGGATCCTGATTTTTATAAGGGGGGGGAGCCTGCGAAGATGGGAGGAATTCTCCCTATTCCCATAGGACACAGGGGTGCATGGTGTACCCACAGAGTGCCTATGAAGATGGGTACATAGGACGCAGGGTGTGTGGGGTAGCCCACAGGGTGCCTGTAGAAGATAGGGAGAACTCCATAAGGAACCCCTGTTTGCAAAACTAGTTCCTAGCCTTTGTGCAGCCGCTTTGTATTAACACCCCCTCCTCTTTGGAAAGTGTCTGCACAAAGGCAGCAGCATTTCCTATAGTGGCAGTCTTTGCAAGGGTTGCAGGGAAGCTTAGTACTTGCCCCCCTGGGAAGAGCTGGAATCTGGGGCCTCTCGGTTGGCTAAGGACTACTCTTCCCCAAAGCCCTTGCCTTTTTTGGTTCATTGTTGGGGATGCGCTGCACAATTATATAGTAAGATATGTGCCCTAGCTTAGCCAGTAAGACTGTGTAGTGGGAACAGCAACCATTACTTCTTAACTTTTATTGTACTGGCTCAATTCAAAGCAAACAAACATGGAATCATAAAATCACAACACACACAGTTACATTGCCAGTTACAGAACCATTTAATTTAATAGTTATTTACTAACATGGAAATCCCTTGTGTGAGCAATACCTTCAAGAACTGCAGCAACTGATTTTTGTCTTCTAAAGGAAATTTGCATTGATGTTGCTTCATAGGATATGATATCATTTGTTGCATATAGTCAAAGGATGTTACAACTGGTCACAAAAAGAAGGCAGGTAAATATGGACCTCTTTTGGACTCTGATGCTATGTTTAATTTCAGCTCTTCACAAACCAAACCAAATCTACTTTTGATTGTGATGCCAGTTCTTCTCATTCTGGGTCTTATTGTCACTGCTATCATAGTATTTGGCGAAAGTAAGACAGCAAAAGAAATACGGTAAGTGTAACCAACTGTATTCTTTCTAATGAACTAAAAAATGCAAGCTAACCAGATCTTGCAGAGTCAAGAGAGGCAGATGACATAAACAATGAAGTTAGTGTATATGTGCTTAACCACTTTTCCACTCAATGGAACCACATGGTGGATATCAGTCATAATAACACCATCACGACACTAAAATATCTCAATATTCATTCCATGATGTGTGTGTCTACAAGATGAGGTAAAAAACACCAGGAAAATGCCAATAACAAACTGCTCCTCGTTTTGTAGTGTTTTATTATATTTATATTCCACTTAATTCAGTCTACAAATAGCACAGCTTCTAACAATTAAATATAATACCCAATTTAAAAATACAACATTGGCTGTTTTTGCATGCTGAAATTTCCCCTCTGTTGGCATGGGAAATGTCCTGATGCAATCGGGAGTGTCGCTTTGGCCCAGCTGCTGCAGCATGGCTGCCACGTTTCTGCCCTGGAAGGAGCTGCCCTGTGGCAATTGCTTTATCTATGAATTTCCTGAACTGCAAAGGTTGGGGTCGCTTTTGAAATGCCCCTTTGTTGCTCCGGAGGCTTCCACCGGTATGCAAAACTTCTCCAGTAGCATAAAGCGGGGCCAGTTTTCCACGCCTTGCTGCTCTGGCCTGCCCCACCAATGGACAGGCGCTAAGAAGTGGCGCTGCCCCCCACCCCTTGCAGTGAAAAAAAGTAGAGAGAGAAACCTTGATTTTTATAAAGGAGGGAGAAACCTTGGGCAGAAAAGTGGTGTATTGTGCAGGCACCATGAACAGAAGGGTGGCGATTCACTTGCATACACGGGATTTTAAGATATACCTTTTAGATGGAAGGGGTGTAGAGGATGGCAATCCTGTCACTGCGCAAGAGGATTTTAGACGGGAAGGCGGGGAGGCGTAATTCTCAGTGCCTGATTTGTCATGTATACAACTAAGATAGTGAAGAGAGTGAGTGGGAGGAAATGGGGCCAAGATTCAGCGAATCTGAAAGATACGGGAAGCGGAGGCTGCCATTGCATGTGTAAAAGAGACTATGAAAGAGCATATGTGCATAAAGCGGTGCTTATGAGAAAGCCCCGAGTTTGTGGGAAACCATTGGGGGGCTTCCCTCACTGGTTTTACTCAGGGAAATTGAAGGACAGAGCTGGGCGGCAGTGGGGAACTACAGAAAAGCAAGGTGAGAAGCCCTTGAGCATTTTGATCCCCCTGCTAAGCCATGGAGCGTTAGAAGTTTCAAAAACAGCCATTAAAAGATCTGTATTAAAATGGAAGCAATATTTCACTGAAAACAATAAAAGCACATTCGTAACTTCCTTGTAGAATGATGTCAACTTCACCTCTACCATCTAGATTAGGGTCATATCAGAAGACCTCTCAGTGCCTGAGGCAACCCGGTTTATTCTCTAAAGTACCTTGGTCTCAAGCTTGTGGTGTATGCCAACACTTGGAATGTAGTCCAGAAATAAACTGGCAGTCAGCATAAATCTCACAGCATGATCTATAAGGTTAGCATTAATTAGTGATGGTGTAGTTGTATATAGTCCCAAATGAAATTGCTGAACAGTCTCCAGAGACAATCTCATAAAGAACTCATTACAATAGTCTAATCTGTCCATTGTATGTGCAGTATTTACTTTCTTAAAGGGTACAACTGGGAAATAAAACATAGCTGAAAAATGGAAAATACCCTGGCCAGAAACACCGCGTATATACATCTAGGGATAACTTGCCCTCCCTCTCCTCTCTCCCTCGTCTGACTGTGTGCCTAGGTTACTGTAATGTGAATTATGTAGGCTGGCTGCCATTGAAAACTGTCAGGAAACTTCAGTTGATGCACACTTTAGTGGTCAAGAAGTTAATTTCAGGGAGATTGAATGCAAGAATTGCATCACCCCTGTTCAGAATGCTGGTCCCTTCTCTTAAAGGCCCTTAACTGGTTGCTGATTGCAGACTACCACCTGAAAAATTGATTCCTCCTGTACTGTTATTCAGCCTGTTTTAAGATCCTTTTTTCAAGACTTTGCCTCTGTGACCTCCCTTGCAGTGATGACATGGGTGACTACTAGAAAACAGGGTTTTTTCAGTTGAGCCCCTTAGTCTTCTCCACTGGGGCTTGCCTGGTGCCTACTTTATTGTCCTTTCTTTGTTTAAAGAAACAATTATTTCAGAAACCACAGACATATTTGCACATCAACTGAAGTCGAAGAAGAATTCTTTAATGGTCATTAGGTGAAATTCTAAATCATATGAGTTGTGATTCTGCTTTTTGTTTTAAAAAAGTTCCAGGTGATGTTGATGCAGGAAATCCTGAAGTAGTGATAGCGTTAACTGAGCAAAAGTGTCCAGAAGAGCAACACGAAGTAGAAAGCAGAGGCTCAGATGAACAAGAATCTGCTCTAGGGCCCAATAAAGGTACAGTTCCCCACCCCCAGATTGTGATTTAAATGTGCTTCATGAGAATTACATTCAAAGTATATAGGCCCCAGTCTACTGCAGGTATGTGTACTGAGGTCCATTTGGAATCTGTAATTGAGGTAAAGTGTGTGCACAAGCACTTACAGATGTTATTTAAATGTTGATTATATTCATATTATTTTTCTTCCCAATAACTCTAATGCTTGCTCAGTTTGAGACTCACTATCCCCAACCTCTTATTCTTCTTTCCAAGGCCGTTTCCGCACGGCCGTAAGGGCGCCTCCACGCCGGCAGGAATTCCACCGGCGTGGAGGCGGAGGCCGTTCGCATGCAGGCATGCGGACGGCCTCTGGAGAGGCCGGCAGACGGCAGGCGGCTCCGCATGGAGCCGCCTCGTCCCCCCTTCCCTTTCCCATGTCCCTCTCATGTCGCCGTCCTGCTGGCCTCCTAAGTCCCTCCCTCGCTGTCCTCCGACCTCCAGGGGTCGGAGGACAGCGAGGGAGGGACTTAGGAGGCCAGCAGGACGGCGACACGAGAGGGACATGGGAAAGGGAAGGGGAAACAGCGTCTTCCCGGCGGCGCGGTTCGCACCGCGCCGCCGGGAAGACGCTTTCCCCTCAACAACAACCCTTTAAAGGGTTGTTGTTTAGGGCGGCCTGACGCCGCCCTGGGGGAGGGGGAGCGCAGTCAGGTCGGCGCTGCTGCGTTGCAGCAGCGCCGCCTGTGCGAACGGCGGCCTGGGGGCGGCGTTTTTACCGCCCCCAGGCCGTCGTTTTTGGCCCGTGCGGAAAGGGCCCAAGTTATCTGTATTGTTTACACTTTGCTAATGTCACTAGATAACTGATTTTTTTAAAGCCGTGGATAGTGGGCCTTACACATTAGAAATGTGTCAACATATGTATTAAGTGAAACTTAACAATACAGCATTGCTGTATTCTTTATCCTTCATTTGTTACAGCTATATTTTTCTGCATCTTCCATGAATATAGTACTGATTAAGAATGTCCAATGTTTTATAAAGGGTTACCATTTTGGAATAATATATTTTACAACTCAAACGGTATTGAAATTCATGATGGGTATAAGGTATCTGAGACTGGACTCAGTGTATACTGATCACATGGAAGTAACAAATGAATAAAATTAAGTTACATATTTAGAGCTTTGGAAAATATGTGTTCTTGTAGAGCTCAAGTATTCTGCTTTCTTTAATGTTTCAGAACTTCTAAATAGTTTAGTCAACATGTGAGCTAAATTTTTTATCTCCATTTGTTGGCAGAGATTCCAGCCACAAGTTGCTATTGGTTGCTCAGTAAACCACATTCTGAAGAGTCAAGAGAAACAGAATAACTACTGCCCTCAAACCTGTTTTCATGTATTAAGTAGAAAATTTTTAGAAACAGCTGTCTCATCATTTTTTATAATATATGGTGTCTGTCATTCTATACTACATGTATTTGTTATGCTAGCATCTCATTAAACTGAATCAAAATTTTAATGTATTGGATCCAAAGTACCATGGGTAGAACTTCCTTTGGGGAAAAGAACTTTCCTGCCTCCTGTTCTATTGTATCCCACTACCCTCCTCAATTTACTGCCCTGGGAACCAGAAAACCCTCTCTAACAGCACTGATCGTAATTCTGTACTGGGAGAGGGGACATTGGCAAAATCCCCCCCCCCCCCCCCCCCACCACTGGTGAAATTGTCATTTGCTCGTGGGAAAAAAGAGCTTTGGCTCAGTATTCAACAAACTGTACTACTAGTTCCAAGTGGCTTTGGGCTTGTTTGTCTTGCACAGGTTCCCTTCATGCCACATAGCACAACCATTTGGAACATGAAAAAGTTTCAAAAGTCATCTGTGATATGGCATGAGACCCTGCTACTCAAGGAAAATAGAAGTCCCACTGAGCATTCCTAAAATGAAATAGCTCTGAGTACTTTAGACTCTGTGGTCTGCAATAATCTGAATGACCTAGGGTCGTCCAATCTTGTCAGATTTTGGAATCTAAGCAGTGTTGGTCCTGGTTAATAATTCACCATCAAGGAAGTGGGTTGCTTTGCAGAGGCAGGCAATTTCAAACCACTTCTGTTCATCTCTTGCCTTGAAAACTCTATGGCTCATTCCGCACATGCAGAATAATGCACTTTCAAACTGCTTTCAGTCCTCTTTGAAGCTGTGCGGAATGGCAAAATCCACTTGCAAACAGTTGTGAAAGTGGTTTGAAAACGCATTATTTTGCGTGTGCGGAAGGGGCCTATGTGAATGTCATAACTCGGCTGCAATTCAACTGGATTTTTCATCACCACCTTGTGGTTTAAAAGAGGACTGACATCTTACTTTTTGTAATGAAGAGGTATGAGTTTCCCATAGTGACTATGGTGCACAATATATTACACATCAAGGTGACAGTCAGTATGTATTACAAATACAAAACTATTATCGATGGCTTCAACCAGCTTAGCATATTCCATCTCTCATCTTGTTTTAGTTTCAATTGAAACAGGAAAAGGCATCATGGGATAAATCCAACATGACCAAATGTTCCAGTAGAAACTAGTTATAGTTAGTAATTCCTGTAGAAGTTTAATATCTGTGGTTACTTGCTTAATCTTCTATAAAGTCAGTAATTGTTAGTGCATTTTTAATCACAGTAGAAATGGGCACAGTTATGCTTTAGTTGCTACTGATCTGCATGAGCTGCTTTTTTTGCCTCAAATATACTACAAAAGCAAGAATCTTCAGCATGTTCCCATAATATATCCATGATCAAAAGCAACATGGTTTAGAGCACTGTAGGAAAGAGCAGAAACTTGGCTACATAGAGAAGGGAGAAGGTGGAAATCAGAAATATCATCTAGTGCCACTATTAAGGTTGCTAACTCTGTGCTGGGATATTCTGGAGATTCAGGGATGCAGCCAAGGGTGAACAGGGTTAGGAATGTGGAGGGACCGCAGTGGAGTATAATACCATACAGTCCATCCTCTAAATCTATCATTTTGTCAGGGGAACTGATCCCTGTAGTCTGGAGAACAGTTGTAATTCTAGGAGATCTCCATGCCCCAGCTGTAAGTTGGCAAAGCTAGACTGTGCACCCTTGCTTTATAGCAGTGGTAGCAAACCTTTGGCACTCCAGATGTTATGGACTACACTTCCCATCAGCCCCTGCCAACATCGCCAATTGGCTATGCTGGCAAGGGCTGATGGGAATTGTAGTCCATAACATCTGGAGTGCCAAAGGTTCGCCACCACGGCTTTATAGGATCAAACCCTTGGTAGATGCTTGTCAAAAAGCTCTTGCTTGCAGCTGACAACTGAGTGTTTTTCATGATAATGCTTGTGATGTTTATCAGTAGTAACTT
Organism: Sphaerodactylus townsendi; assembly: GCF_021028975.2. Classification (NCBI taxonomy): domain Eukaryota; kingdom Metazoa; phylum Chordata; class Lepidosauria; order Squamata; family Sphaerodactylidae; genus Sphaerodactylus; species Sphaerodactylus townsendi. Next base: position 20,743 of record NW_025950803.1, read on the forward strand.
CAAAGATCCAGTTTTACTCATGTTGTTAAAGAGCAAGTGGTAATATTTTTAGTGTTAATACTCAGTGCAGATAAAATGGACAATCTGTATAGGTGAATGTACTTTTTTGGTGATTTTTTGGTCTCTTTTGCATTGTTAAGCTTTTCAAGTACTAATAAAAAAAACTTTAAATTTCCCGGCTCTTCACTTCACAGTGGGGTTGTAGTGGGGCCTCCTCCCATTTCTCTGTTTACATGCAAGGAGGTACTCAGGACACAGCTTCTCTGCTGAACTCTCCCAGGTCTGCTTTTCCTGGTTCTCTTAACTCCACCAATCAACTCACTCTTAAAGGCACAGACCATCACACCTAGTAGTCTTAAGATTGATGGCTTTGTAAAAGCCCTTACATTGCTGTTATATCGATACTGCAGTTATAGCAATTATATTGATATTGTAGTCCTTTCTAAAAAAATCCCCCCTCCAAATGCAAGAAGAAAAGCAACTCCCTGGACTGCACACTGCTGAAAAGGGGGACCATTTCCTAGAGCTGATATTCTCTCCCCCTCCCCTCCCCTCCCCTCCCACTCACACACTTCCTGCCACTGCTGCTAATATGGTACAAATGTTTGAAGTTGAAATAAAGTTTTAAAAAGTTGTACAACACCCACATCCACTCCCTTCCACCCCTGGAGTGCATGGAGGGGATTTATACCATTATTAGAAAAAGAGGGAGAGCTGAGTGCATGGGGACATTGCTTTCTTAGAGGAAGTTGGCTGGGGCAGACAGCTATTTTTAAAAGTCCAAACGAAAAGACCAGTGAGCTCATCACTCCCAGTCTAGTATCCATTGGCCCAAGGGTTTATCAATCGCCAGGGTTGGATTGGGGAGGAAGGATTGGTTGAGTTCAGGGCTAGCTCTCCCTTGGGGAAGCATTTAAAGGGTATGCCCAGGAGTGGGGGGGGGGGTAACATATTTCAAAGTAACTGCGGAGATAGGCAAATAGCAAACTGAATAGAGAAACTGAGTGAGGAGGAATCCCCTCCTCTTGCCCTATTCTGTATTCTATTCTGGGGCACGACCAACTAAAGGCAGCCCTGCAGGTGGAGGGTGAGTCCTGGACTCATACCTGATGGTAGCAGAACCTGACACAGTTCTTTAGCATTCTTCCCAAAAGCAGTGCCTGTTGCATGATTGTATGCTCAGAATCAAATCCAGAGTTACTATCTCTAGTTTGCTCTGTGACTAGTTCTCCAGTGCACAGTCATTTATGATATCTGGAAAGCTGACTTCTGTGGTATGACTTGAGCACATGTTTTTCCAGTTAATGTAAGGGTAAATGAAGTCACCTAGTATTGCAGCATTCTTTTGTTTAGTCACCATCCTTATGCCCTCTCCATCTCGAGGTCTATCTCCTAATTTTGGATAAGCCAAGAATATCAATGTGTAGTTGGCTTTAAAACATAATTCAGTGCAATTTTCATTTTTAAAACGAGTTTTATGTGTATTAAAAAAAGATTACCACCCTTCAAGTATGGCTTACAATAAATCCCAGGGTCCACATTCCTTGAAACAAGCTTTATCCTGAAAGATCCTGTTTCCAAACTAATTGCATACATTTTAGGTTAAAAGTAAACATCCTCTCTAAATGTGCTGAGACCAGGAGAGCAACAGCTGTCAATACATGGCTCCTTGTGTTTTTTTTTAATGATGATATTCCTTTAAGAAGTCTCAACAGGTGGATTTATACATGTTCGGAGGAGGACTTAAAGCACTTTCAGTTCTTAAGAAATCCAGTTTTCTGCCAGCTGCACTTGGGAAGTCTGAGGGCAAAAATCTAACGAGCCACTGAGAGCTCAGAATTTTGACAGGGAAGTTATACAGAAGAGAAAAGGAGAATATGCACCAATATTCTACTGTACACAGCTAGCCTGGAGTGTGAGTAAAATTTTATCACAATTCCATAGAGGTGTGGAATTATATTGCTATATCTTTCATGTAGGTTAGCACAAAGCAAAACGAAAAGGAATAACTGAAATTTGGAATTCCATGTCTATAGGTTAGACCTTATATTGCTTATCTGATTATAAACAGTCAATCTGGATGGATCTTATATACCAAGAAATGTATGGCTGCTCCACAAAGATATTCACTATGGGTATTTTGACATTTTGCTTCTATGTACTGTCCAGCAGGAATAATTCAAAACCATGCAACTTACCACAGGGTTCTTGAAGCACTTTGTAGCACCAAAGTTTTTTATATTACACATTTTAAAACTTAATCTTAACCATGTGTTCCTGAGCTAAGTCACTTTGATTTTGAAGTAATTTATTTCCTCTATATGTTCTCAGGAATTCAGCCTAGGTGAATACTTTATACTTAAGTGACTATTACAGAATAGATGCCAAAATGGGAAAATGGAACATTACGTGACCTTTTCATTGGTTTATATTTAGAATTTTTTGGATCAATATGCATTTTTAAAAGGCAAAATAGACTGTTATAGAATTCTAATACCCATTGTTTTGTTTTGTTATATACTTCTGTTTGTGGAGTGAGGAGAAAAGTAAACTCAACTATTACTGATGAATCAGTGCAATCATAAGAACACTTTCCTGGGAGTAAGACCTACTGAAAGGCCTGAGTAGGATTCAGAGTAGACTTGTTTAGGATTGCCCTGGGTGTTATTTAGAAGTCATGGCTGGAGACTGAGAACCAGACCAGAGATTTATCAAGGCTGTATAGCATGTCCAAAATGTGGTCAGCACCATTCTGCTTTTGGAATTCAACATTTGTTTTATTCGAGCAGGAACTTTTAATTTAATTCCAAATTCACATCTCAATCTGGCACAGAGGGAACAGAATGATAGTCTACGGATATTTAAAACATATTTAAGGAAATTATTCTTAGTGAAATTCTTTTTGCTGCCATTGAAATATTGACAATATTTGGTCAGAGCAAGGAATATACAAATACATCTTGCAATCTGGTACTAGCTGAAAGTCAGTTCCATTTTCAGAAGGTGGAAGAAGTAGAAACTCTTTCTAATTCCTCATAATGAAGCAAGTTCATCTATTCTGCAACTCTATAGTGGTGTTTAAAAGAAATTTGAGAAAGAATTTTAAAACAGAAAAGCAACAATAATTTTGTACTGGAAATCAGTTATGAAGAAAGGGATAAGATTCTTTAAAAGTGGTGCCATGATCCTCCTTTTGTTCCACTGATAACATCCTTAAATGACCACTCAAGACCTGGTGACCCTTTACTTAAACCAATGTTGCTCTACTTCTCATTCTCTGTTCTCTTCTATTGATTCTTCATAAGACTTTAGGGTTAGCAATTGACAAGAGAATGAATTCTGGTTACATCGTTGGTGCACTGATAAAAACTCTGCCAAGGGACTCTGTCAGAGAGCAGTGCCAACTGTCATTTCCCATTTGGTAGCCATTAGGGAACTTGGTGATAACTGCAACCTTTTGTTTGACAGACATGTTTCAGTCAGAAGAACTAGATCTTCAGCTAACAGATCTTCAGCTAACTAGATCTTCAGGTAGGATTGTTTGTCCAATCTACCACATTAGTAACAGTTATGCTCTGGAAGACTTTTCTACTTCCTGTTTAAGAGAGGTGCATTCTGCATAGCACAACAAGAAGCCTGGGGTATGTTTTAAATGAGGTGACTTTTTTTGTCTAGGCAGTACAGGCATCAGAGGAAAAAAGAGGCTTTCCCCCACCCAACCATACAACGATGTACTTTTTGGACTGAAAAAGTGCCCAGGATCAGAGCCTGCAGAGCAAACATCCTTGGGCAACCTTCAGCAAATAGAGGCAGGGAAAATCCCTTCAGCAGCATACAAAATATTGTGCAAGCTGAGGAGGAAACTGACCAGAAAGCTTAATGGTCAGGCAGAAAAAATAAGGTTCCTCCTTAGCTCCTGAGCTTTGCACAGTTAAGCAGATGTCTTGCAGATGACTTGAGGTTGTTACACTAGCTTAACAGCATGAGAACTTTTTAACATTTAGCACTGGGGGAAATAACTTGGCTTGGCAGCGAGAGGTCAGCAAAGTGGAAAAGTCCACCTTCTGGCGTCATCAAAATAAGATGGCTTGGGCTGAAATAAGACATCCTGAGGGCATCTTGGGGGAAAAACTGTGTGGAGTTCCTCCCCAAGACACTATTTTCCCCATCCTCAGGATGTCTTATTTGTGCAGGATGGACCAGAGATTTGTGCAGGATGGACCAGTCTCTAGTTACCCCTTTTCTACTTGTTGGAGGCTATAAAGAAAGTAACTGTATGGGTTTCCAAAATATACATAGTTATTCTTCTGGGGCACCCAGAGTATGACAACTTCATTTCAACAGCATCAGCAGGGGCTCCATAATGCTATGTGGCCATTCCTGTAGTGGACCACTTTTTTCTATATTATTATTATAGGTTTTAACACATCTTGGTTTGGTCTCTCTCTCTCTCTCTCTCTCTCTCTCTTTTGCGTAGGACCAATCAGTAATGTAAGTACATAACCTATTTTTTACTTTTTTAGAGCCGTAATATACATGATGGCTTATCTTGCAAGAAAAACGTATCAGCATGCTATAACCTAACAAGTACATTCTTCTGCAACTTTAGTTTTTCCTGCTTTCTAAGACATTCCTAACACTAAGCTAACAGGTCCCTATTTATATGAATAATCTGAACTCCAGCTCCCTGCTTTAAACAGGAGTGACTATTGTGCCTGGGTGGATGGGAAAGAGGGCAGGAGAACTTTGGGACCCTATAATGGTATTAGCTCTTGCCCAAGAGTCCCACACTGCTGTCCATAGTCCTGCACCCTTTTGCTGGCTGGCCTCGGGACAAGGGGAGCTTCATTTTGGTATGTGCCAGATATAGAGAAGATTATTTGAATTGGATCATCCTCTTTGCTAACAGTCCTACCCTCTCTCCCTTTAGGTTTTAATATTCTAAGGCAGGTATTTTTAATTGTCTTTGCTGTTTAACAGGATGGGTTGATATTTCCTGAACTCTTTGGGGTTTATGCCTTTTCCACAGAGAAAAAAAGTCTGTGAATCTGTACTGTACTGTTAAATGGCTGATTGACTAAGAGCTGGGGTGGGGAATGAACTGCAGGATTATGCAAGGGTGGGTTATCTGCATGATCCTGAAAGAGAGGGGGGAGATCTAAGAGGCCTAATGGCCAACCAAAGGGCCAGCATGCTGACCACATCCTCAAGAGTGGTTTTTGGCACTTCTTGCCTTATAACCTTTTTCTTTCCCAGGTTATCCCATTGCCAGCAGTCAGCAGCACCTGTTGCTCCCCACCTGTGTAGTGCCAAGACCTGAGGAATCTGTAATCAATATAGTTGTGACCTGATTCTGCTGTGTGTGTGTTGTCCTTCTCTCCTTCCCTTTCTGACTTATAGCTTAGATGACATTGGCTTAGATAACATTGACTTATAATTTAAATGACTAAACCCATAATGGCTACAGCAATATAAAGACATAAGAACATAAGAAAGAGCCAGCTGGATCAGGCCAGAGTCCATCTAGTCCAGCACTCTGCTACTCGCAGTGGCCCACCAGGTGCCTTTGAGAGCTCACATGCAGGATGTGAAAGCAATGGCCTTCTGCTGCTGCTGCCCCCGAGCACCTGGTATGCTAAGGCATTTCCAATCTCAGATCAAAGAGGATCAAGATTGGTAGCCATAGATCGACTTCTCCTCCATAAATCTGTCCATAAATCTGTCCAAGTCCAATATTCATCATGGCTGAACACACTGAAATACAAAGCACACCAAATGATCAAACCATTCCTTCCACCCACATAACCATTTAGTCAGCATTTTAGCACACATGGTAAAGTTAAAAATCACACCCCAAGCACATTCTTAAGACTTACAAAAATTTGACCTTCTTCTGCATCATAAAATCCTTTGAACAGGTGTAAATGATGAACAGAACTACTAGGACCTTTGCAGATTTTGCAAAAAGCAGTAGCAGAAATCGGGCCTAACTAGTCACAGTTGGGTAAACTTCATTTTAAAAAAACTTTATGATAAATATCTAATATATATAGTATATGAAAAGGATCCACAGTAAAGGTTATTATTGCATGAAAATCTGCATGCATAAGGATTATTATTTCCTCCACAATTGCATATGGCAGAGGTCTAATAAATCTTAAAGAATAAAATTATATTTTTAGTACAGAACAGGTTTTCCTCTGTTCATCAAGTATATAAAACAAAAGAGAACGAACTATATTGTTGCTCACATTGTATGACATATGAACGTAGATACCCTGTCTGAGAAATCTAAGAAATTTGCTTCAGGCAGCCCATGATGCCACATCACCCATAAGGCTTTTCCTGTTTGTTCTGGAGCAAGAGTAGCTATCCTTGAAATGAATGGAATAGGGTCCCTGAAGAGGTGAGTAGGGTCTTTGCCCTGGAGATCTTCGGGAAGTGCTGCAAGGCCAGGCTTTTGAAAGGGCGTAAATGGCCGATATCTTTTAAGGGAAGGATTTGGGGCTTTTGATTTTAGTGGGGATTTTTTATGTTATTTCAAGCTGCCTTAAACAAGCTAATGTCCTTTATAGCATATGTAAACCATCATGCCTATTATCAAGATCAACTTTTATTTGCTAAATGTGAAATCAACTATATACTGTTCTGGTAAAGAATGTTGCCTGTTAGCTCTTTCTTGCCATTGCCATCTTAGCAAACACATTAGTTGTATTCTCTGTCGTTATCAGAGCTGCTTATCAGAGTAAGGTCTGTTTAAACAGACTCAAGAGTTTTAGAATCAGGAAATAACACACTTGTCCCACCCTCCACCCTTATTCCTAAATATTCCTCATGGCCAAAATACTTGAATAATCAGAACTGCAAATTGAAAAAATAAACATGGTATTAGGAAATGGTTTAGATAAAGGGCCAGATCTTTATATTATAGTTGCAGACTGGCCCTCAGGAACCAAGGATAGTCCACACACAGGTCTTAGCAGGTTCAGACGTTTAATGTGGAGAATCCAGACAAGATAAAAAACAGTAATCTGCACACTAAACCACAACATTGCTACCACAAGCTAACTCAGCTGCAACCTCTCTTTTATAACCAGCCTCCCATTCACTTGTGCAATAACCTCTTGCAGCTGGGTTACTCTAGTCTGGCTCCTGAAAAGACTCTGCAACTATTCTAGCTCGTCCCATAGCTGCTAACTTGCTGCTGCGTCTCCTTTGCTGTAAGCTAGCATGTAGTCTCCTCCTGCGTTGCTTCTGGGGCTCCGGAGATGATGGGCAGGGGGAGCTGTCTGGCTCTGTATCAAGGGGCTGAAGAGTCTCAGAGCTAAGCTCTTGCTGGGTATAACATAAGGCACTATATAGGAAGGATCCCTGGTAGTTGGTTTTAAGGAACCCTTCCTATTATTTCAGTTGTTTTGTTCTTCGCTGCCACCAATATAAATTAAAGCCCACACTAAACTGATTTTAAACGGTCACCACCCTGACTGGGGGATCACACAGACACCGACAGGACAAAAAAATAACTGGAACGAGGTTTTAAAGTTGAACAAAAGCTTAAACTTTTATTGCTGGCTTAACAGAGGCTTCTCAGATAGTTTGAGAGGTTTTACGCTTGTTGGTTTCAGAGAAAGTTTGCTTAAGCTTAACGGTTACAGAGATAGATTGTTTTTAACGCTTAACGGTTGCAGAGAAAGGTTGTCTTAGAGCTTAACGGTTACTGGCACTTCACTTAAATTTCAAAATGACCACTCGCAGGTGTCCCTTTACTTCAGACGTTACTTCAAAGATATTTCAGTCAAGATGTTTCTTAATAGATGGTACTGTGGAGGTTTCACACTCCCTCATAAAATAAACTTCAGTCCTCTGTACCTCACCACAAAATAAAACACCCAGTCTCCACCCAGTGGGATTCAGGCATAAAAGCCTCCCTCTCCCACACTCCCAAAATCTGGCTTCTCTGCCACAGGAACTGGGCCTCCCAAGACTGGTGTTCACTGTATCGGAGGACAGACCTATAGACTTTTAGAGGTTTCCCTCACAAACACCTGAGGGCGGACACTCTCCTCCAAATCTCAGGGTTTTTGATGACTTAAATAGCTTCCTCAGCTATTACTAAGCCACAGCAGTGAGAGATCTGGCGGATTCTCCTCACGCTGCTACAAAAAGCACCTGAGGGCACACAAGCTCACACAGAGCCAAAAAGTCCAAAGACTCAAAGCAAGAACCAAGATTCAAGAACCCTTCAGCACTCTCGCTGACAGTATTTATAGTATCTGCCCATTTTTCTCTGGCCAATCAGGGCTGGCCAGGGCTTAACTCTTTCAGGGGCAGCTCCACCCTGTAACCTGAATGCAGGATAAGTGCATTCGTCACACTGGGCAACCACAGAGCTTGGACCTGGCTGTGGATCCCAGCCTGAATGCTCTGCTTGAACCCGGGGACCTGGTCCTGCAGGAACTTCTGGCTGCTCAGTCTCTGCATCTACAGGTGCCTGAGAATCTGGAACCAACACTGTCCCCTCTTCTCTATCAAGTCTTCCTACCAGGGGTTACCATTCAGACCAGGCTGAGCCCTAACAATTATAAAGAGCTGCTATCTCATAATGAAAGCACACACAGGCCTTTTCCACACAGCAGAAATATAACATCTTGAGGATGTTAATAAAAACATTTTGGGGGAGAAGTTCACTCAGCTCTCTCCCACAAAACATCTTCAGGACGTTTAATTTCTATCAACTCAGGTTTTTCAAAAATTACTAAACTAGCAATCTTTTTTTTCTTAGACAGGTTGAAGACATCTCCTGCTTGCTGGTGTGAACAAAAGCAGGCAGGAGATGCTTTATTTCTCCCACCTCCCAGCTCCTACTTTCATTTTTGCTGCAGTTGCATCTGCCATTTTCTGCTTCTATTGGCTTCCACCATTTGGTGAAGGTTTCACATGAAGGTTTCCTCTGCTTTGCTCATCCATGCATAATTTCACTGTAAAAAGTACATGAATAAAGTTTGTTTTGCTGGCGATTCAGCGCATTTGTCATTTCTAAATAGTTTGTGTGAGTTTATGTCTGTCTGTGTGTGTGTGTGTGTGTGTGTGTGATGCTAAACAAATGAAGTGGCATCTCTATGGATTGTGCTGTACTAATGCTATGTACTAATTCTACAAAACAGTTAAATAACCTTCTCATAGAATGTTACTAGTGATTGTAAAGAACTTCAAAAATACTTGAAACTTTAAAAATACTTGAGACCACTGTGTTGCCAGACAGTGAAAGTGCAGAAATGCTAGTTCACCTTTTCAGTTTAAAAATTTGCCACAATTTCCTGCTGCCATAAATACACCAGTGATTTAGATCTGCTAGTCAAATTTCAGTTTGCACGGGCAACCCCATTACTTCCCGTTGCAAAAAAGGATGGCAAACTTTGTGTTTTCGTGTTTGTCTTTTCTTCATGCTTGCATTCTGAACCTTTGAGATCAATGCATTGCAAGTTTAAGTGCCAGAAATATAAGGCATCTCCACATATTGCAGTGTGCACAAATAGTCACACATGTGCTGATTTCCAGTTGTGAATAATTAGTAGGAAGAGAGAGTTGACAGGATGGGGGCTGTGGAGACAAAGGGCAGAAGTTTGTTAGGTCCACAGTCTAGATCCTGATAAGGCATGTTTCTTTTTTTAGTGCAGGAAAATGTACTTTCAGTCATGTGCTTGTTACAAGAAATAAGAACTATCAACTAAATGCCAAACTATACACTCATGATTTTAAAGAACTGGGTCTTTGTCCCTGCAGCCACACATCAGCAACATGGAATGTTTTTTTAAAAAGATAATAGAGAACCCAAAAGGGCTCAGAATGCTACTGTGGGAGAGTCTCTGCCCCACCCCAGCCATTTCCCTATACTACAATAGCTCTGGGCAGGAATTTCCCCATTTTTACTGCTCTATGTGCACAGAATACTCCATGTGGAACAGCAAAAACAGGGAAATAACTCCCCCTTCCATACCATTTCAGTGCCAAAAACTGTTTTTTTGAGGGGGAGGAGGAGGCAGGAGCCCGCCCCGCCCCCACAGCAGCATTCCAAACCCATTTGATCTCACCTTTAAGCCCATGCCTGCACCTGCCTTGGGTCTGGGAAATTTGGACCCAACTCTTTAAAAACATGAATGTGTAGTATGGGCCTTCAAGTTGGCATCCACTGGTGATTTGTAACTTTTTCATGAGAATATTCAAATCTCAGAAGGAACTGTGAAGAGTGTTGGTGGGAAACATTTGACACTGATGGACTGAATTCTGGCGGCTGTTGAACAAGTGAATATTCGAACAAAGTTAGGAACAGAGTTTTCAGTATTTTGCAGACAGGAAAAAAAAAAAAAGCGGATCAGTCTGGCTAGGGTTAAAAACTTACACAGATAAGGGCAGCAATGGACTTATATAATTGAAAGGTTCATGTTGGAATGACAACTAATTTGAAAGTTTATGGACAAGAATGGAAGAGGCAGGGTATTGGAAGAAAGAGAGCAGAATGACATGAGAAATAGGAATATGAGGAAAGTAAAGAAAGGAGAAGAAATGCTTTGAGAATGAGAGCAGGGGAGATGGAAGTGGGGAAATGAGAGTATGGGCTCTCAAGCAAGGTCATAGTGCTTAAGATCAAAGAGGCGTGTCAGGGGTATGTGTGTGACCAGGCAAGAAACAGGGCAGTTAAAAGAATAAGGCCAGATAGGGGGCAGTAGGCTGAAAAGCTGGGAACAGAGAAAACAGCAGTTATATAGATATGCTAAGAAGAAGACAAAGGGCAAAAATTGTATTTTTTTCCAGGGACAATACAGTTGTGAATAATTAGTAACAAAGGAGTATTGAAAGGATGGGGGCTTGGGAGACAATGAGCAGACATTTGTTAGATCCACAGCTGTACCCATACTGGTACAATCCTAAGAGTGGGTAGTTGTGATGCAATAGGGATGGCACAGATATACCACTCCCTAAAAATACTTGCTATGCATGACCAGCAAGCCAAAAGCTCTGTGAAATCCCCCTATGTGGTACAATCGTGAAATTCCCCCTATGTGAGTACAATAGAAATAAGCCTGCCTTTTTACCAGTGAAGTAAATAAAGGAGTCATACACAAACAAATAATTGTGTTAAAATCGTGGAGGATTCAAATAATTTGACAACTGGTTCTGGTGGTGGGGTTAGCTCATTTTAACAACTGGTTGTTTACAAGCACCATTTTAACAACCAGTTCTACAAATCATTGAGGCCAACCAGCTGAATCCCCACCACCGAGATTCCCAAGTTGAAGGGGCTCAGGATGCCGACTAAAGCCAGCTCTGCCCTTGAGAATACACCTTCGGTGTGAAACACAGGCTCTTGAGCTGGAGGAGAGGTGAGCCCCTCTGCAGCTGCATTGGCCCTGGGGCAGCGATGTATGCCACACAGCCTTTCCTGACACCTGCATCAGTGCCCCTGCATCCAGTGTAGATGCTCCTTACATGGGCGTAAATTGCAGCCACTGGCGCAGGGGATCACACTGCCTCCTCTCATTTTCCCCCACCCCTTTGGATTGCCCTTAGTAGGAGATGTTGCAAAAAAATCCCCCCCCAAAAATGCTATATCTTGACCTGATTAAAAAAAACCCACTGTGATAGTTGTAGTACTTTCTATGAAGTAGATTGCATGTGACAATTATGTGTTATGGATAGACTCATTTCAGTCAAGCCAGACTTAATGTAGAACAACCCGGTTTTTTTTACACTTTCAAATAAATATGGCAAAGATTTAAAATTTGATTAGTGCAGTGGCACTGGGGAAGAAGTGTTTAACTCTCTCCTGTGCTGTTTTCCTAATCAAAACAGCAACCTATAAGCATTGTCGGTCCCATATATAAGAATAATGAGAAGACTTATTTATTTATTTATTTATTTATTTATTTATTTAATTTATTGTTTCATCTTCTATACCGTGATCCCGAGAAGGGCTCAAGTGATGAACAACAAAAGTTCGAGAGACAAGCAGGAGCAAATCACACATACAATATAAATACATAGGCTCTTGATCATTTTAAAACAATAATCTGTGTTCCCAAGAACCAAAACCTCTTGGTTTTACCTTCTAAAATCAAAATCTACTAAGATTCTCTTACTTCAATCTCTGGCCGTTTCTGCGCTTGGCCACACTGGGGGGTTGGGTTAGCGTACATGACACCGACCCAACTGAGCGGATAGCATGAGCGATTTCCTAGTTGCGGTGGGGAAGACAGCACAGCCTCGGCGCCAGGCTGCACCATCCCCCAAACACCTGCCCGTGTCCTCCAGCCTCCAGCATGTCGCACAGACCAGGGGACATGCCCCCCCTGCTCTTGTGACAGCTTGGAAGTCACAGGGCAGTGGGGGCATAATCCCCTAACCTGTGCTTGGCAGAAACTGGAAGGCATTCTGTCAAACTGAGGAATAAAGCCTTCCAGCACGCTGCTGCTTTCGCTACCGCGGCTTAGCGGTTGGAAGCCCGCTGTTTTCCAAAAGCTTCGGCTTGGGGAGCGAGGTTGGGAAACATAGCGACTAGATGCAGCATGAGGGGGAGCGAGGGCAGTAATGGCTGCGATGCAGCTGCGCCCCCCATCTTGAACAGCTCCCTAGGGATGGCTTTTTTGCCGACCCTGGGACGCATATTATTATTACATGAGGAAAGGGCCTCTGCTTGGTGAGTTTACGTTTAAGGCTAAACATTTGAAAAGTGCATTTTTCCCCACCCTCCAGGAGTTAATTAACGAGGCCACGAAAACAAATACTCATAGAACAAATGAAGATCATCCGCAAGATGAGGAACAAACAACCACAAAGCATCTTTTATGCAAAGAAGGAAATAAAAGATTTTTAGTTGCTGGGAAGTCTGACACTTGATGCCCAGAGAATAAGAATCCATCACCTGATGCCCAGAGAATAAAATCCTTCAGATATTTGCACAGCAGTTACTTGGCACTCCACCACTTAGTTTCTGCTTACAGGCACACAATAAAAAACATCATTTCCTGGATTGATGGTGATTGGACAAGTTTGAATCATACATGCACAAGTGCTCATTTCAAGAATGGCAGTCAAAAGCAACACGTACTGTTACCAATGCAACTTTTTTAAAAATGCAGTGTATTTTTGAGTCAAATTTCAGGTTTTCCATGAATACCATAGTTAATCGTCAGTTTAGAGAATAAAGCCAGATTCTGCTGGTTTATTGTTACACGTTGTCTGATAGGGCATTTGCACAACATGTTTGCTTATTAATTGGTGGAGGTGAATGTCCACCACAGCAAGGACCTCTTGCCTTGTAAGAATGTATTTCCTCTATCCCTGATTTCAGTTTCTACTTTCTCTGCAGCGAAACAAATCCACTTATAGCACAAATTTTAATTTAAGCTACACTGCCAAGAACAGGACAGATTTGCAAAATTAGGCACAATTTTGCTTCTTTGCCTCTTCCCTCCGCCCTAGAACCAGTATAACCGCTGCGTATGTATCAGACACATCATCTGAATGGCATGCATTACCAATATAAGCAGTTGGTGGAAGCTTCTGGTACATGAAATTTATAATAACATCTAAAAGAGCTTTTTGTTTATCAATCTATCTCCAAACCAACTCTAAACAAGCATTCAGGAAAAAAAAACATTGTTCTACCTAGTTTAGTTGAAGAATAAAAACAAAATTGGATGTCCTTCGGCCCCATTCTTGATTGCCTCATTTTAAACTGAAGAACGGTCTTTCCCATTGGCTTCATTAAAATATTAACTCATATGGGTGTTTAACAGTAGCATGTGAACTTTGGATAGAAGATTCCGTCATTACCGTCAACATCATATCACACTTCATTTCATGTTTGTGCTGTTCTTCGCATGAATATACATGCATGCTTCTTAAGGTTATTATGCTTCTTTATTAGATTTAGCAAACCGCATACCCTCAGAAGGGCTCTGGGGGGTGTACCTTTTTTAATAAACCAATAATACACAATAAATAATTCATTAAAATTCCTGGCTTAAAACTCTGTAGAACCTAGTAGCGTAACATATCCAACAAAACAATGATGGTGATGACGGCGTCCGATCCCAAGGCCAGGAGGGGACAGGTGGTACCGAATAGATGTTATATTGGCAATTACCAATTATGGTAAGGCATGCAACATCTCGAGGAGACATCCGAGGGGGGAAATCTGCAGCCCGGCCCCTCCCTCGAAGGCCCTCCATGGAACTCAAAGTCCGAGTTCCCCGCCAGCACTGACTTGGGAAATCTGGTGGCAGTGCAGCATGATTCTATAAAGAATGCCCTCTGATGCTGACATTTTCCTCCCACTGGAGGTGATTTCCATAGTCTGGAGATGAAATTGTTATTCTAGGAGACCTCCAGGCCCCACATGGAGGATGGCAACCCTAACAGCCTGTTGGAATGGTGAGCTGCAGTTTCAGTAAATGTGGTAGAGAGCATTAATAGACTCCTTGCAAAAAAGAAGATATTTTTAATTTTGTACAGCTAGCCATGGAAATAAATGCTTTAAATTGTTTTAGTGAAAGGAGGAAGGTGGGACAATGAAGCTCTGCGATGAGAGACATTTCAGAACATATATCCAGACCAATATATAGGAATATTGCAGGAGAGTTAAAGATCCAGACAGCTTTTTACTAAATCTTCTCCACTTCCTCTTTAGTATGATCTCCCCCCCCCCCCCCCCCCAAAGACATGTAGCTTTCATTAAATTACCGAAATCCGTAGCATTCTCGCCTTCATAGCCTTTTTGGAGGCCAAATGGGACGCCCCTCCACAGTTTTGCATTGTGTTAGAAGCTGAATCCCCAACCTACAATTTCTTAAGGAAGGTCAGCACCATGGAGCTTGCATTGCCAAGTTGCTGCTGAGATGTGTCATGTCCTCAGCATAAACAAATACATAACTATGGTCAGTGCTCCTTCCCTCACCATCCAGTAACAGCAACTTAGGACTGACACGTTGTGGAGAGGAGACGAGGAACTGTGCCTCTTTCAAGACTATCTTGGCCATCAACACCTTATAGCCCAGATCCACAGTACCAATAGGCAATGCTGGCTACTCTGCCTCCCAGTAGGGTCAGAGCATGCCGTTTGCTGTCTCCCTCAGACAGGTGGCAATCCCTCATTCACTAGCCAGGGGGATGAGGAGGCAGCAGCAGTGGTTGGCACTGAGCTGCTGCCTGTGGTGGTAGCAACCACCAGTGGGGGGAAAAGGCCTTGGTGGGTAAGTAAGTGGATGTGCAAATGTCAGTGATGCTGTAGGATTCCATTAAAGGGCATCTTGCCCAGGGCCTCCCAAACATCTAGTCATTAATGAAATTCCTTCTCAGAATAAAAACCAAAGTCAATTCTCATAAAGGGTAAGTCTTTTAGACCATGTAGGCTACTGGTGACATTCTCAGATATGAATCTCGAGGAGAAGCTGACCCTAAGAGTAGAGGCCTCAATCAGAATCCAAGCCAAAACCTGGGGCTAACTAGCAGTTGCTTTGTTGAGCATAGTAGTCCCCTTGCAGGCAATCACTTCTGGTTTGCCTCAACAATTGCTGGTTTCATTTCCTTTTCTCAACTGCCTCAAAGGATGTCACCAGAGAACAAGGCAGGATGTCTGCATTCTGACACGATACCAAATCATAGTCAAGAAGACCCCAGCATATAGGATTCATCCATGAAGAACCAATTGCATGGCCCTGGAGTCATCAACTCGGATGGGTTCTACTGCTCAATATTAAATGCACAGATACCAGACGACACGTGGTTTGCACACTTTTCTCAAATCTTTGATTCCCCCTTGACACTCATGCCACTCTCAGATTTAACAATAAGTGTGGCCCTTGTCAATATGCGCTTATCCCCAGACTGGCCCCCAGTAAGGGAGAAAGAAATAGAAAATTTGATCAGCTCCATTAAAACCAGGAAAGCTCCTGGAGAAGACCAGATTCCTAGTGATTTGTTTAAAACATTTCCATTATGTTGGGTGCCAATTCTTGCCAAACTCTTCACCCAGATTAACAGCACAGGCAGTTTTCCTAGTGGATGGAAAACCAGCATAATTGTCCCAATCCATAAAAAAGGGGATAAAACAGACCCAAACAACTATCGCCCAATAAGCCTTTTGAACACTGCCTCCAAAATACATAGCAAATACCTTCTTCTCAAATAGAAGACTGGGTAATTGAAAACCAGGTGATACATCCACAACAGGCAGGATTTAAGAACGGACAAGCCACAGTTGATCACTGCCTGGTATTATACCAATTAGCTCACTCAGCCATAAAATTGCTTGAAAGCCTTATAATACGGCATTTGTTGATCTGTATAGAAGATTTGATTCAGTCTGTAGGGAGAGACTTTGGTGGAAATTGGCAAACACAAATATAGATAAACACCTGCTCTTCCTTATTAGGGAGCTTTACAAGGACACACAGATTAAAGTCAGAGTGAATACATCAGGCTCTTTAACAGATGAGATTATAGCAAGGAAAGGAGTTAAGCAGGGCTGTCTACTTGCCCCCACTTTATTTAAACTGTAGATTATGTAATCCCCAGACTAACTGGCCCTGAATTTGTTGCCGCCTCGTTAGGAAAACAGAACATTTCAATTCTGCTTTATGCAGATGACATGGTCTTGACCTCACTTACAAGGAATGGTTTAAAGAGATTTTTATATAGCTTGGGTGAGTATTGTAGAGAGGAGGCCCTCTCCATAAATTATTCCAAAACCAAGGTAGTGGTGTTTAAGAAAAGACCAGGAAAACACAGATGGAATATTCATAATATTCCCATTGAGCAATGTGTATTTATTTAGGTGTAACATTTAGTCCCTCATTAAACTGGAATGCCACCATAGCAGCCATCCAACAAACGCTCAAAAATCTGTGGGAGCAATTCTGAGGTTTTACCATGCTAGAAGAGGTCATTTAGCAGATCCAGCCCCAAACATTTTTAAAACTAGAGTTATATCTATGCTACTCTATGCCACTGAGATTTGGCGATGGAATGCACAAGTTTTGCATAAAATGGAAACCATCCAAAACTCTTTCCTTAGACGAATTCTATTACTCCCCAAAGGAACACCAGCGGCACTTCTCAGGGCAGAACTCGGTTTGCCTTCCATTACAGCCCGCGCTCAACTGGCAATTCTGAAATATATCAAAAGAATCTCACAAAAACCTGCTTTGTTTGTTATTCAAAGTCAGCAGATACTATTAAAGGAACAAAGTTACATAACGTTTATGCCATCAGACGTTTCGGCTGCATCTGTGGCTGGCATCTTCAGAGGAGATCTGAAGATACTGATACCATCTGCTAGTAAACGTCAGAAAAAAACTCTGCTAGAGCACACAACAACCATACAGCCCGGAAACCACACAGCACACCCAATACATTGCATGGTTTCTCCGAAATGCAGATGATTTAGCCTTGTTCACATAACCCAATATAATATAAGGAAGGCTCTTTAATCTTCTAATCTTGACCTTCGGGACTGGATATTTAAAGGTGATAATTCTATGGACAGAAATATAATTTTACATTCCAAGTTTGCTCCTTGGTATACCCGCAACAAAAAAGACCGTTACAGAGCCCCCTATCTTGTTGGCATAACTAATATATCCTCAGAGAAGGTTCTGACTGTGCTATGATTTCAATCAATGCTAACAAACTATCTGCAGAAGGCAGATCATCAAAAATATAAGTAAGAATAAATGAATCTGTATTTGCAGGCTGCATTGAAGTAGAGGATTTACCTCATTATGTATGGAACTGTCCCCTGTATGCTGAGGCTAGGGCCAAGTTCCTTCACAGTTTTATATCTACGCCCCAGGTATACTCTGATCCAGATAAAATATACTTTCTCCTTTCAGATTCGGTTCTTTACATATCATATAGGGTTGGCCTCTTTGCTTTGGCAGTCTCAAGGATCCGATCTAAAAACTCACGGAAGTAAATAGTCAAACCAAAAGTTGCACAAGATATGTTTGACTCTAATTTAGATACACTTGAAGGGGAAATTGAGAGGGACTGAGTGTCCATATATTTGAATTTTAGCTGTTAAATCTTTTTGCTTGTGTATTATGCTGATCTATGTGTTTTGATACTGTAATATTGTGATGGCCTATGGCTCTACAATAAAGTAGTTTATGATCTACAGGATCTACAGGATCAATACAGCTTCAACTAATGGTTTCAGATCATGGTTTGGTGAACTCCATGTAAGATTAGTAGGATTATGCTATTGAAGACAATCACACTAAGATAGTTTAATTAAATTATATTATCATGGGATATCTGAATAGAGCCATTTACTTATCCTTTGGTGTCCTAAGATTGACTCTGCTTCTGAAAGCATATCATGTAATATTGCATAGACCATCAATTGCTTTTTATAATGCTAGGTAACCCTTGCTTGCAAAGATGCTAAGGCCTTGCAGTTTTTCTGGGCTCTAGTTGTTACTGAAGAAAATCCAAGACAAACACTATCCTTTACCCTTTGTTGTTGTTTTTTCTGATTGCAAAGGATAGAAGGGCAAAGGTAATGTCAGCTGCAGGCTTAAAAATGAAAGCCTTACTGTATTTTAAGGAGTGGTTTCGGCAGCGGTTGAGATTCACAGAATGCAGCCTTTTTGCCTTCCTGGTAAGTAAGTAAGAAAACCAGCAAGGGCAATGCCACAACACCAAGACAAAGACATAGCTGACAAAGACTGCTACTGGAAAGAGAAGTTGGAGAACATTTGTGGTTAATATCCTACCATTTGTGTGAAAAAGGCACACACAGTTTTTCCATGTTCCTTTCCTTTCCGCTGTCTCCAGTCCTCAGAATGATTTTTCCTGGGACTGCAGGACTTTGCAGAGGAACAGCCATGAGGATTGCTGGGATGGGGTGAGGAGGGGCCAGGTGATGAAATGCACACCTTCCCTTAGTGGAACTGCCTTTGCAGAAGAGGAGCAATCTTACCCCCTTGTCCTCCTCCTCACCCCAGTCTCCCAGCTTAAGATGCCTGGCAGTTCCTCCTTGCTGTCATGCCACCCTGGGAATTATCTTTCCGGGGGCAGAAGGGGCTGCAAAACACAGAAAGAAATATTGGGAAATGACACAGTTCGTGCACAGAGTAACAGGATTCTGCTCAGTGTGTTAGTAATTTTGAATCATCCTATTCAAATCAAATGTGCTAGTGAGTGGAGACAATGGAGAATTCCTAGGGTTGCCAACTCTTGGTTGGGAAATACCTGGAGGGTTTTTTTTTAAGGGGATGGAAGCCTGAGGAGGTAGGGGTTCAGTAAGAGGCAGGTGTCAGTGGGAATCCAACCTCGACATTAGCCATTTTCGCCAGTGGAACTGATCTCTGTTGCCTGGAGATCAGTTTTCACTCCAGGAGGTCTCCAGTTCCTCCTCACCTGGTGGTTGGGAACTCCAGCAATCCCTGAAGGATGGAAAGGAAAGACAGCAGATGCTGGAATAAATGAGAAGTTTCTCAAATCAATGTTTAATGTGAGATGTGCAAAATTAATTCAGATTCTAACAGTGTGTTGAAAATGTCCAGTGAGAAACTAGGACTCAGGCTTTGGATCAACTCATTGCCAAACTTGGTCATATTTGAAAGACTGCCTTGGGATCTATCTAATGATCCTTTAAAATCATGGCTTTTCTCAAAATCCTTGAACTTTCGAATTTGTCTTCTGGACTTTGAGCCTTTACAGCACCTTTTCAAGCTTTTCTATCTGTAATAGTTTGTTATTAATTAGACTAATTAGAATCAAGCATTATTATGCATGGTTAAATAAAACCAGCATGGCAGCCACTATTATACTCCACATCATTCCCCTCGTCTCATCACCCCACCCATGACTATCGGTTCCCATGAGGGGGCGACACTTCTCTAGCCCCACAGACCAGAGAAGACCCCCCCCCCGTCAAACAACCTACATTCCACACTACTGACAGAGCTGCAACAGCAGGTGTCTAATCAGTTGATAAGGCCTGAGAAGCAAAGTGGAAAAACAGAAGAACAGCAGGGAGGGGAATTGAGAAGAGAAGGGTTCCCACATCCCAGGCAGGAGACAGGAGGAATAGCAGGATCAGACAGGGGCTGATCATGACACCAATGCCTTATTCTTGTTTAAAAGGTTGGTTTATAGTCTGATAGCATTATTTATGACTTGCAGCAGTTATTATTGACAATAAAACATAAATAAAATGTCACACAATATTGTGGGTTTACTTTTTTTTGCCCCTGACTGAATGTTGCCACATTTACAAATTGCCACTGCCCTCTGGTGGATCAAATCAAAACACAACCAAATATTCAAGGCTGTCAACCTCTAAGGCTTATTTTAAAATCAATTCCTCATAAATTATAAATACTGATTCAACAAGTAGCTTGACTGGGCTACAAAAGAGCTGAGGAGGAAGTCTGATGAGAGTGAAGCTTATTCATAATACAAGCATAGATACTAAATGGGTACATGAAAGAAAGAAAAATTATCCTAAACATATCCTTGGAATAAAAACATGTATATTGACAATTCCAGCAGAACTGACAGTTCCTTTAAAGGATGCAGGTTACATTTTTTAATTCAAAACTAACCCCACCTTATTTGGGGATACTTTTACACATCCCTTGGTGGACTTTTTAAATAAAATAGTGGCTAAGGCTGCCGTGCTCTAGGGAGTACTAAAGATTCAAAATAAAAGACAAAAATTAAAAGACAAAGTGCAAAGCAAAATTAAGATCGTTTGTTTATGACCATGCATAAAAACTTGGCCATTTTCTCTAGAGCATCATTGGATTGGATTAGTTATCTGTTTAACGAATGAAGCGGTACTCATGATCTATTCAAGCACTCAAATATCAATGACATTGAGAAGGACTTTGTTCTGGCCTGTTTATGGCAGGAAAACAAAAGCAATACAGAACATGGTGTACAGTTTCTGCAGTTTTCAACATGCAGATCCATAAATGCTTGCCATGGGGTGTTTTGGAGCCTCTTCCATCCCTTAAAGCGGAAGGAAGCACATTACATCTGGCTAAAGTGATGGCACGTTGGTGCTCCAGATTGGAAAGAGTGAACAAATATCTGGCTCGCCTGGGTGGCCGTATGGGATGGCAAGGGAGAGGGGAGAGCAGAACTTTTTTTTCATGAGCCATCAATTCCTGATGTTCTAATTCAAAAAGTCTAGATTTTATAGTGGAGAACATTTCGGTGGGGGGGGGGGGAGCATGGCTATAACATTGGGAGAAAGGCCAACAATAAAATAGCCAGAAGTGCTATGACAATTGAACCTAATTCACGAAAGTGGTTTTTACTTGTAATTAAACAGATATAGGATTGTGTGGAGAAAGCAGGAGATTGGGATAGTGGGTCAATGGAAGCGCATCTGCTTTGCATGAAGTTCCGTGCTCAAAGCCGAGCACATCTAGTTAAAAGGATTCAGTCAGCAGCAGACTGGGAATTGAAAAAGGCCTTGGAACAAGATAAGCCCTGTGGTGCTACAAGTCAGTACTGAAGCTCTGTTCAGTTTAGCAGTGCTAACAGTGGGCATCAGTTCACTCAACCTCTATCCTGCAACCTCAGTCCAAATTGACATTAAAACAAAAACAACACAAAAATCCAGCAGATTTCCTTTTAGGCCATTGACATGTCTAATGAAGCTCCTAGATGTCATTTTTTAATAGGTGTACTTGTGTTTTTACAGAGTTCAGGCTGTAAGAAGAACCCGGCAGCTCAGGTATAGGAACCTTTATTGAAATGACTCTCCTGGTCTTCGTCTTTTTGTTGACTTTTGTCCAAGCTGGCCCTGCAGATGGTGAGTATTTTACCAACCTTTGGGTGAACCAGGAGCAACAGTAGCACATCTGCTCAAGACATTTGTGCATGTTGATGCACATATATTTAAAATTCAGCAGATAAATAATCTTTTCATATAACATTCCAAAGTATTGCAAGTGAGTGTATGTCTTAAGGATAGTTTTTTGACAGTAAAAAAGGAACAAAAAGGTCAATTCACCTGTCAAATAATGGTCCAGCATTTTAAAGCATTAGCTATTGAGAACAAATGAGATATTTCATCATCAAGAAGTCAATTTAACACACTATTACTGTGAAACAATGAAATAGACATTAAAGTTATGAGATATACCTTTTAGCAAAAATAACGTTTCTTCAAATCTGCACAGTTTGATGAACAGTTCTCTCTCTTTGGCTTAAAAACTGGAACACTAGCTCTAACCTATTGTAACAATTTTGTTTTTGTATTGTTTTTTTAAAAAATAAATTAAAACAGAAAAATTTAGGTAAGCAAAACAGCTATTAAAATGTAAGAGCTGCAGTTTTGATTCTTCAACAGTAGTGCTTGATGCAATTCAGAAAACATTCGTACCTTTAAATCACACTGAAATAATTAAGCATCAATGCAAAGCAATGTACGCATTAGTCAGGAAAACCTGCACACAGATTACCAGATATCTGAAATATTCAAGCATCCACCAATTTGGCTCATATTCTGTTTGCCAGTAGTGAGCAGGCAGCCATTTTGTTTAATGGACTGATTATCTGTTTGTCACTGGTCTGCAGCTGTTTGCCTTCCTAACAGTGAAGTACAGCACAACGTTTCAGTGTGACATGGTTACCATTTTCCCTAGCTTTTTAAAAAAGAAGACTTTTAAATTTTTTAAAAAATCAGTAATTGCAATTGTGCTATTGCAAATGAACCCCCCGGGGGGCACATGGTGTGATGTCACTTTAACCATAGAGTTTTGGGTGAGTTCTAAGCATTATGAATGCATGATGATGTCACTTCTATTTTTTGTGTGCTGTAAGTGATGTTGAAATGTTGGTGCAACACCAGCGAGCCTGTCCTTGCCCTCCCCCTTCCAATTTCTTTCAGTGTGCAATCCTAATCATGTGATAAAAGACTTTTAAATGAATGTTCTCTGGATTACAGTAAGCAATTTCATACACTTATTATTATTAATTAAATGTATAGACTGTTTTCCCCCAACTTGATGGGCTCAGAGCAGTTTACAACAAACCATTTACTAATACAAATACAATGCAAACACTATTTCAATACTAATGCAATTTTAACTTTACAGTGCCCTAATTTCTATAAAACCCCGGTGAGGAAGGGACAATCAGAAAAATTTAGGAGAGATGCTAATACCTATTTGTCTACCACACACAAGCATAATAATTAGAGCATAGTTTATTTGTGGACAACATCCACTTATCAAAAACTCAGACTACATCTACACATTGCTGGATAGAGTACGGTGCTGTTGAAATGGGAAAATTTAGGAGAGGAAATATTATAAGAATACAGTATCCATCGACTTGTGTGTCTTTCTTCAATTTCATTTAAGTATGAAGCTATCACAATGATTTTAGCTGTCTTTTTTGAGAATGAGCATCATATAGCGGTTAGAGTCTTGAATGGAGGAGGGAAGAATGATGTGGTAAACAGTTTTGGTTCACCATGAGGGAGAAAAACAATGTATAAATAAATAATAAAGCAACAGTCAGCGACATGCACTGTAATTTCTTTTCATCAATTTCAGCCTCAAGTCCCATGTTTGGACCAAGGCAGGTGACTGGGTTGCTGCATGGTTCTGTCACTGTGAAATGCTTCTACCCTGCCACTAGGGTAAATAGACATGACAGGAAGTACTGGTGCAAGGCATCAACACGGCAATGTTCAACCATTGTTTCTTCCAACGGTTATCTTTCAAGAGAATATGAAGACAGAGCCACAATAACCGACTTTCCAGAAAGTGGCATATTCATCATTGAGATTTCAGGGCTGAGGAGAAGTGACATGGGATCATACAAATGCGGTATTGGTATCAATGATAAACTGTTCTTTAGAGTCCAGCTGGATGTTTCTGAAGGTAAAATGTACTTTTAACAGGCTATTTTATATAATAAATAGAGGTTTTGAAGTCCCAAATGGTTTAGTGATATTTTGTTGAAAAATGTTAATCATAAAAAATGCAAACATTTTATCACTTGTTTTTACTGCCCCGAAAAGCGGGAGGGTTGCTGATTTGCGGGTGCTAAAGAAAATATGATAAGAAATAGGTTCCTTTTTTTGTTGAATCCAAAGTGTTGGACCCAAGCCAGTATCTTCAAAGCTGGTATGCAATTTGGTAGTTTATAAAAGTGTTTTTTTAAGAGTATTGTTACAATTTAAAATGTTTGTCATTGAAGTAAAGGTTACCTGAACAACATGTGTGTCAATGAGTTGAATGCACTTCATCAGCCATTTGTGGAGGCCCACCAGGAAACAGATAAATCTAGAACTTCTTCAATCCTGGGACTGCAGAGACAATGGTGGATTCTGTACAGAATAAATATAACATCTTTATGACATTGTAAAAAGTGTTTGGGGGAAGAATTTTGCACAGCCCCAAAATGAGTCCAGCCCATTATATTCCTTTCAACCCAGGTTTTTCAACAATTGCTAAACTAGCAACCTTTCCCTCCCAATCTGGGTTGAAGACAAATCCTGCCTGCTGAGCTAAAACAAGCAGAAAGGAAATGTTTTATTTCTCCTGCCCAAACCTCTTTCTTTCATTTCTGCTGCTTGTACCCGCCATTTTGTTTGCTGCAGGTGATTCTCCATGAAGATTCCCCATAGAGGTTTCCTCTGCTTGCAGCTCATCTGCTTGCTGTTTCACTGTAAAAAGTAGATTAATAAAGTTTGTCTTGCTTAGCAATCCCATGCACATGTCCTTTTTCCTTTTTTTAAATTTTGAGGTGGATGTCTGTGAAACTATGGAAACATGATTAGAGAAGTTGCAATATGGGCATATTTGTGTTGCCATAGCTTTGCAGACATCTCCCTCAAAATAAACAACAATAAAAGGTAAAACGACACACACATGGGATCACTAGGCAAAACAACCTTTTTTCACCTACTTTTGCAGTGAAATAGCAAACGGATCAACTGCAAGCAGAGGAAACCTCCATGGGGAAACTTCATGGAGAATCTGCTGCAGCACACAAAATGGTGGGCACCACTGTGAAACTGACAAGAGCGCCATGCAGCAGATGGAGGGAGATATCCATTTTGGCCAACAACACTTGTGTTCTCCTGCACTTAAAGATGTTATATTTATGGTATGCTGTGCGGAATCCACAAATGTATTTCATCTTACTATAGGACGGCACAATGGAAGATGGAAAATTATCACTGTTGTTCATTTGGCATGTCATTAACACAGATTCAGTAGTGCCTGAAGAAGCTCAACTCTTCTACATTAAGCAGCAAAGATCAGTGACTATATCATGTGCTCTTGGCAATCAGTATGGCACTGAAAGGAAGTACGTGTGTCGGATGACAAAGACCCAGTGCGTCACTGTTATTGACACCTATGGAAATGTTGACCCATCCTACAAAGGAAGAGTTCTGTTGGACCATAGTGAGGTTCCTGGATCATTCAATATTTTAATGACCCAGCTAAAGAGGCAAGATTCAGGACTGTACCTGTGTGGAGCAGGGTGGTACGGGGAATCTGGAGAATCCAAGCAATTGAATATACATGTCTATGAAGGTGAGTATTGGTCAGAGAGGTCATGAGTTCCTAAAGGAGTAATCTGAAGCAGGTCTGCCCTGAAGTCCTATTTTATTCAATGGGGCTTACTCAAAGGAAAGTATGTTTAGTATTGTGGACCAAGTATCCCATGTTTTTATGCCCAGAATCTGCTTAATTGTTTTTAAAACAAAGAAAATGTCTGATTGCACAGCTCATTTTGTTCTGCTTCTTTGTTTAGAGCCTTCTCTGCCCCAAGAAAATGTTGAACAGCCTCTGCTGAAGGGAGTCCTGGATGGTTCTGTGTCTATTGAATGTTACTATGACCCAAAAGGAAATGTCACAGTGAAATACTTATGCAAGTGGAGAGAATATGGGTGCACTCAGTTAATAAACAACTTGGGGGATATGCCAGATTCCTATGAGGGAAGGGTAGTGATGCATGATAACCCAGAAAATGGCACTTTTACCATCATATTGAACCAACTGCAGGAGAATGATGCAGGATACTACTGGTGTATGACAGGTGGAGAACAGGAAAAGAAGTCAACAACAGAACTAAAGATTGTAGAAGGTACCAAACAATGCTTATTATGCTGGTCATCTTAGTGGAGCATTAAGTTTCTTTTGCCTAATGCTGCAAAAATAGGTTCTGCAAAGATATCTTGAATGAAGTTAACCTGACCAGGGTCTTAGACCTAATTATTGTACTCAATTTCAGAGTTGCTTAATTCTAATTAATGTGCTTTTAAAAAATCCTTTTGATCTTAATAAAAGCAACAGAGTTAACATATTCTTAACTTTGCAGTTAAAATTAATGAGACTGAACTTTGTCCTGCTTCTGCCCAGTGTGTTTAGGATCAGAGCAAATAATTTAAACCAGAGTGGTTTGTGGATTTAGCTCTGTATACATTACTGTAAGTGTTCATCTAAACCAGTTCTTCTTTGCAGTTTGCTATCAAAAACAAGCAAGAAGGGGTACAATCAGGACTGCAATCTATAATTTATCACTTTTTACTCCACCTTCTGATTTTATTACAAACTTCTTACTTTTTGCATGTAATATGAATGACGCTAAACCTATCCTGACCTAGGCCATTTCTGCCCTGGTTTATTTATCTGCCCTGGGTTCAGTGGGCCTTTCCCCACTCTCGTCGTTCTCCTCTATGCCGCGCGCTGCTCTCAGTCCACAGCATCCCAGGCACGCGCCCGGCCGTCCCCACGACCCCATGCTCTGCGCGGAGCCATCAAAAGGCGCCGTTAAGAAGAGCGCTTGGGATTCTGCGCGCTGAGGGGCACGACAGCAGCAGCTTCGGGGCGGCTGCGCTGTCGCCGCCCCTCTCAGTGGGGAGTGCCGAGGGACCCCACGCTACTCTCCTCGAGTAGCGCGGGGCTTAAGGTAAGTGGGGAAAGGCCCAGTGATGTTGGAAAGTGGGATTTTTTCTGTTTCCACACAGCCTCATAGTGTATTTGTGCACTTTCCAAGGTTTCTACAGCTTTTCTCTAATCTTTCACACATTGGCCTTGCTTCAAAGTTTTGGGAACGATTTTAGTAAAGCCTGGATGGCTACTAAAAGTGTGTGGAGGGGGGGGGGATTTGAATGGTATCCGTGGCCCTGCAGCAGCAATTTCCTTCCTTTACCATGGAGGGTTAAAAAAGCACTAGAATGTTTATATTTTGATATACCATTGTAATAATAGGTGTAGCAGATTCTCTGAAATCTCATCTTTCTTTGGAAAAAGTTGTAAATCTCTATCTTCCTCCCCTGCAGAGATCTATGGGAATAGGCATATATTTGCAATAGAAGGGGATAGAGATTTACTTAAAGAATGAAAGCTGGGAGTTCATAGAACCTTTCATGACCATTGCGTAAATAGTATATTATTATAATATTCAAGTGTCATTTTTTAAAAAAACAAACCTTGGTGGCCAGGGTGAGGGGAAACTATAGGGAAACCTGTCATGTGCAATTGCTTCTGAGCTTTATTTTTGGCTACACTAGCAATAAGGAAATAACACAATTCCCGACCTCATGTGTACTTTCGGAATTTTTAGAAAGGGAAGTGGGCATCACCAAAAAATAGCTGCCTTGGACATAGTTGTGGGGTGGTGTTCATCAAATAGTGGGAAGTCAAGCATTCTCTTATGATGGACGCAGGTATTTTCAAATGACTGCTTCCTGCTGTCCCAAAGATGATGCCCTTTGAGGTCTTCTGAAGCACCCCCTGTTCCATTGAGGTAGAGGATAGCCAGGACTGGCTCCTTGCTTTACTTTTCCGCACTATGCGGACCAATACAAATCCAAAATGATTATTTAAAAAATGTTTCCCAAACATTTTAATTGGTCTGTGTGGAAAGGGCCACTGTCCTTCTCAGTGGTCCCCTATCCAAGTACCAATCCTGGTTAGCACAGGAAATAAATTTGTCCTGAGTGTTGAGAACCGGGAAGCCAAGAGTTAAAATCAGAAATTATTTTTCTTCCTGGTCAGTTTCAATGTGAAATGTGAACCAAGAAGTCATGGAGGTAATTTATAGCATACTAGTGGGGCCCGGCCATGCGTTGCTGTGGCTTATTGTGGTGAAATGGGTAAGGAACAGTGGCAGCAAATCAATTGCAGAGGCCAGCAGTACGTGCTCATGGAAACGCGCAGGCTGATACTGTGCGATGTCATTGACGTGTGTGACCGCATTCTCCCTCACTTCTCTTCCCTTGCATGGCACCCCTCCCCCTACCTCCCTCCCTTTTCCCTTTGCTAGAGTGGGTGGGTCATATCCAGATGCTGGGGCCCCTCCCTCCCCTCCCTTGCAGGCCACCCCTCACTATCTCCTTTCCCTAACTTCTCTTCCCTTGTATGCCTCCCCCTCCATCCCTTCCCTCTCCCACCCTCTCTTCCCTTGCATGCCACCCCTCCCCCTCCCTCCCTTCCGTCTCCCTTTTCTAGGGTGGGTGGGTCATATCCAGATGCTGGGCCCGCTCCCTCCCCTCCCTTGCATGCCACCCCTCACTCTCTGTCCCCTCTCTCACTTCTCTTCCCTTGCATGCCTCCCCCTCCTTCCCTTCCCTCTCCCTCCACTGAATGTGTATAAGAGTAGGTGTGCTGTGTGGTAGCAGTGGGTGAGGCACAGAGAGTGAAAGGTACCTGCGTGTGAGGGGGGGAACCCCACCTGATGTCTCACACAGCAACGTGTGTATGTGTTTCACGTCCACTCGAGTTATTGCCTATGTACTGTTTTCACTGCTCATATCTGACCATCTGAGCGAACATCCTAAGGGCACGAACATTCTAAGGGTGACAGTTACACACAGGCAGCTTCATGTCCTGGTGCGCCAGGAAAAAGATGTTTTACCTGGCTCAGGTGTGTTGTCTGACAGCAGGAGGTACGTAAGAACACAGTCGGGGGAATGAGTAAGTGTCTGTGAAATTTTCAGAGCGTTTGGGCCAGCAGGTGCGGGGTTATTCTCGAAGCAACAAACACATGGTTCCATTTTTATATGTATAGATTATCATAACCATTGCTGGAAAAATAATTATGGGAATTTACCTTTGCCTATTTATAAGTGCCTAGTTCAGGTACTTCATGTATCTAACATGTGTGCATATTTTAGGACAGTCAAGTCCAGTTAAGTCTGGTTACAAGGGATGATGGTGATGATGAATGTATTATGTGAACCATTCATTAATTTTAATAAGGCTAGAGATCCAAGATCTGATTAAAGGGACAGAGGAAAGGTGGCAAGGTACAGCCCGATCTCATCAGATTTCAGTAGCTAACCAGGATTGGTACTTGGATGGAGAACCACCAAGAAAGACAGTGGCTCTTTCCACACAGATCATTTGAAATGTTCAGGAAACATTTTATGAAGAACCATTTTGGATTTTTTTTTTGTTCGCATAGTGTGGAAAAGTAAAGCATTTCAGGGGGAAACAATTCTTTTGTTTGCCATTTTCTGTCACTTCAGTTTAATTCTTTGTGATGCCTGCTATTTTCTAATTATTTCCCACAGATTTCCTCCAGTGGCATCACAGCTAGGTGCCATTTCATCGATTGAAGTACACAAGTACACAAGTACACAGGTCAGTTGTGCCTGCTGATTATGGCAACGTATCATTTTCCCCTTTTAAAATTTTTAGGTGAAGTATCTTCAAAGCTTTGAAGATTCTTTATGTGAATCGACACAGATTCTCATATTGAGTCTTTGGAGCTTGAAGATACCTCACCAAAATTTTTTTAAAGGGGGGAAACAGTACATTGCTGTAATCAGCATGCACAA